>NC_056731.1:171694466-171877360 GCF_019279795.1 Protopterus annectens | reverse complement strand
ATATATTGCAGGGTTATCACTGTTTTTTGTAATGTAATACTGATGAAAGCTATAAGCTGAAACCAGTCTGTTTTTTTAGAATAAATCTTCATGCTCCCAAGGTGCTGACTCTTTTTTTGATGTTTGCTACAGTTTGTCTGGCCCATGCACCTACCGTACTTGCTAGCCTGCCTCTTCTTGACTACTTGTATCCCATAGTGCACCAATACAATCCCCAGATCTTGTTTGCTGCTAAACTATAGAAAGACAGAAAGTACAGTTTTGTACCTACCATAAATGTAGATGTTCGAGGATCCACATTGCTGCAGTCATAACCTGAGGGTAGTCCGCTGTCCTCGGTCGGCCCGAATACCAAAGTGTTAGGCTGGCGTCGGTCATGGGCGCTCAGAACTGACGTCAGTACGCAGTAGTACTTAAGCGCATGACCGACGCCATATCCTCAGTCTTTCTTGCCCCAGATGTCAGAAGGCCTAAAAAGGAAAGGCCATAGCCAAAATAGAAAATACCCAACAACCAACATAGAGAAAATAATAATTATCCCAAAAGAAACACAGCAACCCCAAACTATAGAGGGAAGGAGGGAGGGATTGGACTGCAGCAATGTGGATCCTGGAACATTTACCTTTATGGTAGGCACAAAACTGTACTATGTTCGTCGCCTCACATTCCTCGAGTCATAACCTGTGGGTAGAATCCCAAAGCAAAGGTAAAGGGTGGCTGGCAAAACTAAAAGCATTAGGAGCTGCTAACATGCCCTGTAAAACTGCAGTGGCAAACCCAGCCCTAGACTTGGAATAAAGAGGGAGATGGTAATGTTTAGTAAAAGTGTGCACTGAACTCCAAGTAGCTGCCTCCAAAATATCCTTAGTAGCTACCCCTTAAAAAGCAGTAGATGTGGCAGTAGCCCTAGTGGAATGAGGTCTGATCCCAGCCGAACATCCTTTCCATGATGAGAATAACAAAAAGCAATACAATGGCCAATCCACTTAGAAATGGTTTGCTTTGAAACAGCTTTCCCTTGTGAACCCAAAGCAAAAGAAATAAATAACTGTTGAGTCTTCCTGAACTCTTTAGTTCTGCTCAAATAATAGCGTAACTGCCTGTGAATATCCAAAGAATGCAAGACTTTTTCTCCTTTGTTTTGGGGATCAGCATAAAAAGTAGGCAAATGAATTGACTGGTTTAAGGCCACATTAGAAATAACTTTAGGCATAAAAGTAGGGTTAGTACGCAAGGACACTCTATCCTTATGGAATATCAGGAAGGGTTCAACTGCCATGAGAGCCTGTAATTCAGATACCCTCCTAGCAGACGTAATGGCCAACAAAAAAGCAGTCTTCCAAGACAAAAACTTCAACTCAGATGTAGCTGCAGGTTCAAAAGGAGGTAAGCTTTTCCAACACAAAATTGAGATCCCAGGAAGGAGTAGGAGCTCTACGTGGGGGTCTTATGTTCTTTGCCCCTCTAAGAAATTGTTTAAACAAAGGGTGAGAAAACAAAGGAGGGTCACAATCATAGTGAGCAGAAATGGCTGCAGCATGAACTTTCACAGAGGAAAAAGACAAACCCTTGTCTAATAATTTAGTAAGGTACTGTAGTGTAAAACTCAAATTAGGCACTGAAACATCAAAGCTCTTTGCTGTGCTCCAAAGAAAAAATCTCCTCCATTTATCAGCATAAACTTTTCTAGTACTAGGCCGTCTGGCTTCCAAAATGACATTCAAAACTTGTTGAGGAAGCTGAGACCCCCCATGATCTAAAACAGAATACGCCAGGCTGTCAGATGCAGGGACTATACCCTGACATTGAGAAAATGATTGCTTGCCTGGGACAACAGGTGTGGAATTGGTGGCAAAGGCCAAGGAGGTTCCTGTATTAAACTCCTCAGCAGAGGATACCAGTGCTGTCGTGGCCAATCTGGTGCTATTAGAATCATGCAAGGCTTGTCCTGTCTGACTTTCAAGAGTACCTTGGGAAGGAGAGGCAGAGGAGGAAAAGCATAGACGTGAAGGTTGTTCCAACTGAAAGATAGAGCATCCACTTTCCAAGCTTTTGGGTGAAACATCTTTGTGCAAAATTTTGGCAGTTGGAAATTTAGTGGAGAAGCGAACAGATCCATGTCTGGAGTTCCCCAAGCCACTGTCAATTGTCAGAATACATGAGGATCCAATTTCCACTCGTGGGGATCCACAATTTGTCTGCTCAAAACATCTGCTAAGGAGTTCTGTGCTCCTGGCAGAAACCGTGCTTGAAGAGTGATGTGCAACCTCAGAGCAGTCTCCCACAAAATCATAGCTTGTCTGCAAAGAGGGTAAGAATGGGTTCCCCCCTGCTTGTTGATGTACCACATAACAGTTGTGTTGTCTGTTTGAATCAACACCTGTCCTGGTTGAAGTAGATCCTTGAAGGCCATCAGGGCAAATTGGACTGCTAACATCTCCTTCATGTTGATATGCAAATGCTGTAGTCTGGGAGGCCATGTGTCTTGAATCCATTTCCTATTGAAGTGTGCTCCCCAAGCCAGGTCTGAGGCATCCGTCGTTAAGATCTGACTCGCCTCTGGTCGGGTCACAGAGAGTCCCTTGTTTAGGAGACATTCCTGAGCCCACCACAAGAATTCCCTCTGGATGCAAGGTAATATCTGAATGACAGTGTCCAAATCGTGGCAGTGTTGAGTCCATACATTTTTGAGATACCATTGTAGCTTCCTCATATGCAGTTTGGCATTGGGAAGTACCAGAATGCAAGATGCCATGAACCCCAAGGCTTGAAGGACTGTCCTTGCAGTCAGCCTGGACATTAGGGATAATTGCTGGAAGTACAAGTGAAGATTTCTTTGTTTGTCCGGGGTCAAAAAGGCCATCTGAGAGGCTGTATTCAGTCTCACACCCAGAAAGCACATGTCCTGAGAGGGTACTAGACTGGACTTTGTTTCGTTCACAGAATACCCTAGGCACCTTAAAACTGCCATTACATACTGTAGATGCTGAAGTAACTTGACTTTGTCTTGAGCAAGAATCAGGCAATCGTCCAGATAAGGATATTAATTTGTATTTCTCTTAGTCTTAAGAAGGCTATCACAGGAGCCAGGACCTTTGTGAACACCCTGGGTGCAGTAGATAAGCCAAAGGGCAATGCAGAGAACTGATAATGAAAAGTACCAGCCCGAAAACGCAGGAATCTCCTGCAGCTGGGCCTGATAGGAATGTGAAGATAAGCCTCTTTGAGATCCAGAGTTACCATCCAGTGATCTTTGCCTAGCAGAGGCAGAAGTTGCTGTAAAGTTAACATCTTGAACTTTGGAATGTCTAAGTATGTATTGAGAATGGACAAATCCAGAATTGGCCTCCAAGTGTTTCCTTTCTTTGGCACAAGGAATAGGCGAGAATAAAACCCCAAGCCTACTTCTAACGGAGGTACCACCTGGATCGCCCCCATTTGTAAAAGTAAAGAAATCTGTTTGTGAGCCTCCAGCCTTTGCTGAGGAGGTACATCCGGCATGCCTTTGAAAGGAGGCAAGGTGTGAAAATAAAACTTGTAGCCTTGATTTATAATGTCCAGCACCCATTTGTCCTGGGTGACCAAAAGCCAATTTTGCTTGAAAAGTGCCAACTTTCCTCCTAGAGGAGCTGCCAGACAGGCAGAGTCTGGCAGCTGGAGATACAGGTCATTGCATCTGTTTACGAAAAGGCTGACCCCTGCCCTCACCAGAAGATTGTGCAGGAGAACTCCAAGTCCTAGGTCTGAAAGAACCCTGAGCATGAGCTCTGCCCCTACCACGTCTAGACCTGCCCTTAGACTAAAACTCGGAAGAAGGGTAAGACCATCCTTTTGCAGGCCAATTCCTGATAAACTTAGGGGGCTGCACTTGTAAAAATTCCTTAACCGTCTGCATGGACTTAGCTTTGTCTTCCATTTTTTTCAAAACTGACTCCACAGGAGAACCAAAAAGAACTTCAGATTGTAGAGGAGCATCCAAAATTCGAGCTTTAACATGCTCTGACAAATTTTGATCCTTAAGCCAGGCATGCCTACGAACAACTGAACCAATGGCAGCCACCCTGGAGGAAGCCTGAAGAGCATCAAAGCCACATTGCAAGGAATGCTTACCAACCTGATCTGAGGCATGAACTAAGTCCTGCAATTCCTTACACTCTATACCCTCAGCTAAAGCATCTACCTTAGATTTCAACTGACCTAACAGAAAGTTCTGATACTTCAGCATATGAAACTGGCAATTTAAAGCCCTCATAGCTAGCGTGGAGGAGGTATACACTTTCTTACCCCACCTATCCAAAGCCCTAGAATCTTTATCCAGAGGTACTGGATTCTTAACTACCGAAGCCCTGACACCCTTAGGTCCTTGACTAATAGTTTCTGGGTCAGCTCTAGGACTCTTATACAAATATTTATGAGCCTCTGGAACTCTGTAATACCTGTCTGGCTTGACAGGGGCAGGGGGTAAAGAATCAGGATTAAGGGAAGCTTCAGAAAAAACATCCTGAACAACATCTAAAACAGGGGGAATAGCCAAAGGTCTATGTTGTGGCAAAAACAAAAATTCCCTAAGCCTCTTACGAGAGTCTGAAAAATCCTGACTTTCCCACTTGAAATGCTCCCTCATGGAGTGCAGGGTTTCAGAAAAGGAAAAATCTTCTGGAGGAGAAGCAGAAGGACAGGAATCCTCTGCATCCGAATCAGAATAGGGAGGAAAATCCTGAATGTCCTCAGCTGAAGACTCAGAATAATCTGAGGAATGCTCCAATCCCTCCACATCTGTCTCCACCCTAGGCCTCTTGTCTGGAGGGGGCATAGAACCCCTGATTAAAGTAATCAAATCCTCTGCCATTTTCAACATATGTTTTTTAGGAACAGAGCCCGAAGAACTAGGGCTGATGCCTGTACCAGAAAGACCAGGTTTAGCTTTAGCAGGGCCCTTAGTGACAGAAGTAGAAGGCCTAATAACCTTTTGTAATGATGGGACTACAGAAACTTGAGAAGCCCCCTCGGCCTGACCTAACTCCTGAGAGGCTAATTCCTGTAAAATTAAAGGTTCCCCCTGTGATTCAGCCGAGACCTCGGCTGGATCCACAGATTCAACTGTAGTTTCCATAGAACCGGCGTCCGCAACGGACGACTCATCCTGTTTAGACTTTAACGATTTATCTTTTCGCTTCTTTGCGGTAGCGGGCGTCGGAGGATCCGATGGCATGTTGTAGTTACACTGCTTACCGAAAACAAGCCTAGCACAATCTAATCTGCGTTTAATGGTGCGCTTATTAAATCTAGCGCAAAAGCGACACCCGACTACGTCGTGCTCAGGCCCCAAGCAAGGAATACAGAGAGTGATAGTCCCTATGAGGTATCTGTTTCCCACAAGAAATACAATTATTAACTTTTTCTGACATCCGGATTAACTGAGGCAAGAAAAGACAAAAATATTCCCCAACGGGGTACTTAGCCCAACTTGGTCTTCGGTCTGAAACTCGAAAAACGAAAATTTCAGGACGCCGAACGGCACTTGCAAACGCTGCTTCGGACCATGCGGCAAGAAAGACTGAGGATATGGCGTCGGTCATGCGCTTAAGTACTACTGCGTACTGACGTCAGTTCTGAGCGCCCATGACCGACGCCAGCCTAACACTTTGGTATTCGGGCCGACCGAGGACAGCGGACTACCCACAGGTTATGACTGCAGCAATGTGAGACTAAGAACATCTAAAGCTATCCAGAAAGAACAACAATAATGAAAGGTCTTCACCTATTATGGAAAAATTATCCTGTCTCCAGATCATTCTAGGACGGGGTAGGAGGGTGGGTTCGTAAGAATGAGGGGCAAGATGGACTACAAACATGGAATGTTATGGTGAGTACATAACTTCTTTATGTTCCTGTAGTCCTATCTCGCCTTAATTCTTGCATTTGGGACAGCGTCCCTAGCACCTTATTCTTGGGTGGCTCACAGAAAAATACTCCTGAGTACTGTGGAACCAAAGGAAGCTCTACCTCTAGAGGTCAGGTCCAATTTGTAATGACTAATAAGGGTGTGAGGGGTAGCCCAGGTTGCTGCTGCACAAATATTATCAATTAGAACTCTGGCTTGGAAGGCTGCAGATGTAGACTGGGATCGTGCAGAATGAGCCTTAATTTTGAACGGTAAAGGCTTCCCATTAGAAGAATAAATGAAGCAGATACAGCTCGAAATCCAATTTGAAAGGGTCACTTTGGAGACTGGGAGACCTAATATGGAGTTGGAGAATGATACAAACAATTCGTCTGACTTCCTGAGTTGTTTAGTTCTGTGCAGATAGAACCGTAACTGTCTGTGAACATCCAACAGATGAAATCTGTATTCTGATGCGTTGGAATGGTGAGGGAAAAAGACCGGCAGCTCTATAGTCTGGTTCAAACTATTATGAGAGCACACTTTAGGGATAAAAGATGGATTTGTGTGAAGACAGACTATCTTTTTGGAAAATCAAATAAGGGGGCTTGACAGACAGTGCTTGTAATTCTGATACTTGTCTAGCAGATGTGATGGCTACTAGGAACAAAGTCTTACAAGACAGAAAAGTACAGTTTTGTACCTACCATAAATGTAGATGTCCGATAGGTATACATCTGCAGTCATCACATATGGGTTGTCCTGCCTCAGGCAGCCCTTCGGTCGGCCGGATTCCAAAGTCTGGGTCCGGCGTCGGCTGATGTCGTACTTTCCCCGATGTCAGAGCGCCTGGGGTATACAAACATCAGCCGACGCCATCTTCCTCAGTTTTTCTTGCCCCAGATGCCAGGTGCCCTCTAAGGAAGGCTAAATTTGGAGAGATGCATTTAAAAATCCAAACATGCACAAAAATATAAAAAATACACCATAATAGATCACCCCAGCTAGCTAAAAGAGGGGTAAGTACCCAAGAAATACCACAGAGGGGAAGGAGGGAGGGTAAACCTGACTGCAGATGCATACCTATCGGACATCTACATTTATGGTAGGTACAAAACTGTACTATGTCCTTCAAGGATGCATCTGCAGTCATCACATATGGGTAGAATACCATAGCCAATCTGGGGGTGGAGGAACTATGTAAAGGAAGGTGTAGCTAAAATGCCCTGCAGGACTGCCGTAGCAAAGCCTGCTCTGGATCTGGAATATAAAGGTAAATTGTAATGCTTGGCAAATGTATGCACGGAGCTCCATGTAGCAGCTTCTAAAATGTCCTTGGTAGCCACCCCTCTTAAGAAGGCTGTGGAGGTGGCTGTGGCTCTCGTGGAATGAGGTCTAATGTTAGCTGGCACAGTTTTTCCATGAAAGGAGTAACAAAAACGGATGCAATTCCCTATCCATTTTGAAATTGTCTGTTTGGAAATTGCTTTTCCTTGTGTACCAGCAGCATATGCTACCAACAGCTGGTCAGTTTTTCTGTAACATTTAGTTCTGTCCAAGTAGTAGCGCAACTGTCTGTGTATGTCCAGGGTGTGCAGAAGTTTCTCCCCTTTGTTTTGTGGATTTGGAAAGAAGGTAGGCAAGTGAATAGCTTGATTTAATGAAACCCTGGATACCACCTTTGGCATAAATGTAGGATTGGTTCTCAATGAAACTGTCCTGATGAAAAATAAGAAATGGCTGTACTGCCATAAGGGCCTGTAACTCAGATACTCTTCTTGCTGAGGTTATGGCCAGAAGGAAAGCAGTCTTCCAAGACAGGAACTGCAGTTCTGCAGATGCTGCTGGTTCAAAGGGAGGCAGTGTTAGATTTTCCAACACGAAGTTAAGGTCCCAAGTAGGTAGAGGTGGTTTCCTTGGAGGATTGATGTTTTTGATTCCTCTTAGAAACTGTCTTAGGAGAGGATGAGAGAAGACAGGTGGATCAGTATTGTATTCTGCTGAAATTGCTGAAGCATGAATTTTAATGGAAGAGTAAGACAGACCATTGTGGAACATTTCTGCCAGGTATTCCAGGATATGTGCCATGTTCATCACTGTCGCATCTAGGCCCTTTGTGGTGTTCCAAATGTGAAATCTTTTCCATTTTGCTGAATATGCCTTTCTTGTGGAAGGCGTGAGCTTCCATAATAATATCTTTCACTCTCTGGGATAGCTTGTCCTGAGGAGGAGTCAAGGTATTTTCCAGGCTGTTAGTTGCAAGGTTTTCAGGTTGGAATGCAGAGTTTTGTAATTGTGCTGTGTCAGTAGAAGTGGCCATAGAGGAAGAGGCCATGGTTTCGTGCGTGACAGGCTCTTTAACAGTGGGTACCAGTGCTGTCTTGGCCAGTCCGGAGCTATCAGAATCACTTTTGGCTGCTCTGTGCTGATCTTCAGTAAAACCTTGGCCATTAATGGGAGAGGTGGAAATGCATACACTGTTAGAGTTCTCCAGCTGAAAGAGAGGGCGTCCACTTTCCATGCTTGTGGGAGGTATGTCCTTGAGCAGAATTTCTTCAGTTGATGATTGTGGGGGGAGGCAAAAAGATCTAAGTCCGGCCTCCCCCATGATTGTGTTATCTGTAGAAAGATGTCTGGATGCAGCATCCATTCGTGTGCATCCATGATATTTCTGCTTAAGCTGTCCGCCAGTATATTGTCTTTCCCTGGCACAAACTGGGATTGTAGCTGTATATTGAGTTTCAAGGAAAGTTCCCATAGATTCATCGCCAGCCTGCAAAGAGGATAGGAATGGGTGCCTCCTTGCTTGTTTATGTACCACATAACTGTGGTGTTGTCTGTCCTTATTAGCAGATGGCCGTGATGCAGAAAGGGTTTGAAGGCTTCGATTGCATGTATCACTGCCAGCATTTCCTTTTGGTTTATGTGCATGCGTAGCTCTTTTTGTGACCATAGACCTTGAATGCATCTGCCCTCCATGTGAGCTCCCCATCCGTGGTCTGAAGCGTCTGTTGTAATGGTTTGGCTGGCTATTGGTTTGCTGAAAGGCAGACCCCTGTTTGACTGGCTTGCTTGAGCCCACCACAGAAATTCCTTTTGAAGGCATGGAATGAGTGGTATCAAAGTTTCCAGGCTGTGACTGTGCTGAGTCCATAAACTCCTTAGGTACCATTGTAGTTTCCTCATATGTAGTCTTGCTTGCGGAATCAGAAGGATGCAAGAAGCCATGTAACCCAGGGCCTGCAGGATTTTCCTTGCAGTCAGCTGGGTTTGTCTTGTCAGATTTTTGAAGTAATCTGGTAGTTGATTTTGTTTTTCTTCTGTGAGGAAGGCCATTTGGGTGGTTGTATCTAGATCTGCACCCAGAAAGGTTATTCTTTGGGATGGAACAATGGAACAAGTCTTGATTTGTGAAAGTTGACTGTATATCCCAAGGCCTGAAGTAGGTGGATGGCATACTTTAAGTGTTTTACCAAAGTTTGTTGGCTGTCCGCTTGTATAAGGCAGTCGTCCAGATATGGGTATATTTGAATCCCCTGAAGTCTGTAGTGTGCAATTACTGATGCCAGGCATTTCGTGAATACTCTGGGCACAGTAGATAAGCCAAAGGGCAATGCTGAGAATTGATAATGCTCTGACCCTGCAAGAAATCTGAGGTGTCTTCTGCAACTTTGTCTGATAGGGACATGCAGGTATGCCTCCTTGAGGTCTAGAGTTACCAGCCAAGACCCCTTGCAAAGCATGGGAAGGAGCTGCTGTAGAGTCAGCATTTTGAACTTTGGCACAATGAGATAAGTATTCAGTGCGGACAAGTCGAAAATAGGCCTCCATTGTTTTTCTTTTCTTGGAACAAGGAATAGTTTGGAATAAAATCCTTGGCCTTGTTCTGAGAGAGGAACCTTTTCTATAGCTTTCATTTGCATTAAGCTGGAAATTTGTTTCAAAGCCTCTGCCCTTTGATTCGGTGGCAGGTCTGGCATGCCCTTTCTTTTTGGTAATGTGTGGAAATGAAACCTGTATCCTTTGTCTATTATTTGTAGAGTCCATTTGTCCCTTGTAATACTGTGACAATTTTCTGAGAATAAAGAAAGCTTTCCGCCCAAAGGTGCTTCCAATTGAGCCCTGGTTGGCGGTGTCAAAGTAAAGCCATTGAGCCTGTCCCTGTGCAGCAGTTGAAGGTCCTGCTTTACCGCTCTGGTTGGGAGGCTGCCATTGACGTCCTCTGTAGGAGCCTCTAGCTTGCCCTCTACCTCTGGCACGCCTGTTCTTGCCTCTCTGAAACCTCTATGTGCCTGGAAAGGACCAATTCTTGGAAGACCAATTCCTGCTGAATCTTGGTGGTTGTACTTGGAGAAAATCTTTGACTGTTTGTACGGATTTTGCCTTTTCTTCAAATTTCTTTAAGACCTCTTGAGCCGTGGAGCCAAATAACTTTTGCTTTTCCAGAGGAGCATCCAGCAGCTTTGCTTTAACATGGTCTGGCAGAGATTGTTCCTTCAGCCAAGCATGCCTACGTATGACTGCGCCAGTCATAGCTGACCTACATGAAGCTTCCAGTGCATCATAACCACATTGCAAGAAATGGTTGCTAACCTGTTGTGAGTTATGTACCAGATCCTGAAGTGACTTGCGGTCTAAGGGGTCAGGTGAAGACAGTTTTTTATGCAATTCATCTAACAAATACTCTTGGTACTGTATCATATGAAATTGACAATTTAAAGCCCTCATAGAAAGAGTAGCAAAAGTATACACTTTTTTACCCCATCTCTCTAAAGCTCTGGACTCCCTTTCAGAGGGGAGAGGATTTTTAGCAGTGGCAGCTGCAACCCCTTTATGGCCCTGGGAAATAGTTTCTGGATCAGCAGAGTGGGCCTTGTAAAGGTAAAGATGCGAGTCCGGGACCCTGTAGTACCTATCGGGTTAGGCAGGAGCCGGAGGGAGAGAATCAGGGGTTGTGCTAGAGTCAGAGTACACATCATCAATGACATTCAAAACAGGAGGAATAGCTAAAGGTCTGTGCTGAGGCAAATGTAAAAAGGTCCTTAATCTTTTCCTGGAATCAGAGAATTCCTGGCCCTGCCATTGGAAATGCTCTCTCATGGTGTGTAGTGTCTCCCCAAAGGAAAACTCTTCAGGAGGGAGGCCGAGGAATAGATTCCTGTGCATCAGAATCCTCGTAGGACGAGAAAGCCTCCTCCTGGTGGTCCGAGAGAGTAGAGCCATCAGAGGCCTCATCTGAGGAGTGGGGATCAGAGGGCTCAACCCTGGGCCTTTTGTCTAGAGGAGGTTGAGAGCCCCTGTCCGGATGAGGTTGAGAGCCCCTAATTAAGGAGATAAGATCCTCTGCTAACCTTAGAATCTGTGAACCAGTAGAGGGTCCCTGAGGGATAACCTTGGGAGGCAAAGCTTTTGAGAGTTTAGCAGCTTTAGCCCTGGAGAAAGCCTTAATGGACATGGATGCAGGAGGCCTGGCTGCACCACGTGCTGGTGTAGATTTGTCTAAAGGAATGGTGTCGGAAGGTTCCAGGACACCCGTTTCTGTTGGAAATTCAATAACAGACTCAGCCGGGGCCTCCGGGACCGAGGTAGTCGGTTGAGCGGTTTCGATAATTGGAAGTACCAAGGACTCTGTTTCAGCAGAGACCGAGACACTCGCGGTAGGCCTGGCCGTGGTTTCAGCCGAAACCACGGCCCACGTGTGTCGGTCCTTGTCCTTCCGTTTCTTAACTAAATGAGAAGTCGGAGTCTCCGACGGCATCTTATACGAAAACTAGCCCCAAAAAATTCCTCTGCAAACTCCGCCCGACGTCTAAGAGTGCGTCGGTTGAAGGAAGCACAGGCTGAACAGGCCGAGACGTTGTGGTCTGGGCCTAGGCAGGTAGGCAGTAAGAGTGAAAATCCTTATGAGGTATTTGTTTCCCACAAGTTAAACAATTATTAACTTTAGGATAAACAACAAAAGCAAAAGGCAGGAACCAGCTAATATTCTCAACAACAGAACAGGAAGTGAGTCCCAGCTCTACTTTCAAAGTCTGGAAGTATTTATTCGAAAAACTTCACTGTATTTACAAAATTGATTTTCAATCTCTTCCAACAGCCTTTTCAGAGTAAAAAAATAACAGTCACAAAAAGACCATTTATATACATCCATAAAATATTCAATTGCATTCAATTAAATCATTATTCAATTAAAACAAAAATATTCAAAATTTAAAGGTATAGCCTTAAACAAGGCTTTGCCAATTACATTCCTTATTTAAACCATATGGAGCCAAAGTACCATATTTCATAATTAAGATAGACTCCTTTTGTCTCAATACACTTTTCTGAAAATCAACATTATTAAAATGTAATGGTACATGTTCCAAAACTGTTGCATTCATACAACCCATATCTCCACCATGACACAAATTAAAATGTTCTGCAATGGGACTATTTATTTTTTGTTTTTACATCTCTAACATGTTCTTTCAGTCTGTCTGCCAACATTCTCTTAGTTTCACCAATATAAAATTTCTTACATGTGCAAAAATAGTATAAATCAATCCCTTACTTCTACATGTATATTTAGCCCTAACACTAAAGTTTTTCCATTAATTTTTTATATATTTACACACTGAACAACTTCCACATGGGAAGGTGCCCAGCTTTTACACTACTTACTATCTGTATTGTAGATTGTTTAAATATACTATGGACTATAAAATCTCTAATGCTTTTGGCTTTTTATATGACACAATTAATCTAATATTATTTAAAGAATCAACTTCATTTTTAATAATGTACCAATATTGCTTAATCAATTCATTCATAATATAGGAAAAATTTATATTTTGTCACAAAAATATTTTTCTTCACTAGTTGAATATTCATTGTATCTATATTTATTATATTTTCCATCAGTTGTTTTCTACTTTTGAACACCTTTATAATATTATTTAACTGCATTAATATCATAACCCCTATTAATAGCCATTCTTAAAGATTCCTCAAAAGCTAAATTCACATCTGAGTTAAGCCTTTTATTCTCATAAACTCTCCATAGGGTATACTTTTATGTGTAGGATGGCAACTGCTTCCACACATTTTCCAACTAACTTCATCAAATTTTCTGTATATACTAGTATGAATGAACTGATTATTAATACCTTTAAGAGATGTCCAAAAAATTAATTTCAGAACCTATCTGCACATCCCCAAATTTAATACCATATTTATTAATATTTAAATTCTGTATAAATTCATCACAAAATTCATAACCATCTTTACAAATAAAAATAAGATCATCAATAAATATATAATATTTTATGACATATGTATTGAAAAAAAGTAATTTATATAGAAATTCATTCTCAAACATCCCCATAAATAAATTAGCATAAGCTGGAGCAAATGCTGCTCCCATCGCTGTTCCATTTAATTGCTTATATAATTTGCCATTAAATTCAAAAGCATTATTTTTTAAACAAAATTCTGTCATTTCTAATATATAGTGTGTTCTAGGACAATCGCTCAGAAAAAATTTAATGGCTTCTAGTCCCCAAAAATGGGAGATGTTTGTATATAAACTCTCTACATCTGCAGAAATAAAATACATTCCTTCCTCCCAAACTATACCTTTGATATTTTGTAAAAAATCATAAGAATCTTTGATATAGGAAGGTAAAGTCATAACTTTATCAATTAATACATCATGTAACAAACTACACATATTATAGGTAAAGAAGCCATGAGCTGACACAATTGGACGACCCGGGGGGCTATTGAAATTCTTCTGTATTTTCGGCAGACAAAAAAATCTTGCCATTTGAGTATTCTTAATAATTATTCTGTGATCAACATCAGATTTTGTAAAATAGTGTAACCTAATACCTTTCTGTAACAAATTCATAAAGTCAGCTTCTGCTTCCTCTATGTATTTTAAATCAATCTCCAGATAAACATTTTTATTACCCAAATGCTTCATACACATCTCGTAATAATCACACGCATTTAATATGACTAGTTTACCCCCTTTATCCGAGGGCTTAAACACTATATTCTTACTAAGTCCCTGTAGTTTATTCCACTCTATTCTTGTCAAATTATAATCATGTTTTTGTTTCAAAAAACATTCTAACTCTTTTTCCATTAACAAATTTAGTACACATTCAAACTTTTGTATTAATGTGTTTTTATACGGAGGTATAAATGAACTGTTTGATTTTAACTTATTAACATTAAACGTACTATATGCATTGACCATGTCGTCATTATCTGAAGTGCACGAGTAAAAGCTCTCATCATTCTCACTATCACTATTCAACATTTCCGTACTAGAGCTATTATTATTCTCGACAGAACTAAAATTATGTCTGGAAAACTTTAAGATTGATTTTTGAAACAGTTGAAACACTTCTGTTTTCGGAAAGCAGGTGCATACCCCAACCCCCTTTCCAAAACACCCCTTTCCACATTATCCAACATGTAATTTGATAAATTGACCACATAATCACTACTTACAGTTTCACTAACAGAATCAAGTCCATCTACCTCTTTTAAAATGTCCATGTCTCTTTTCTGAATAATTCCAACCCCTTTTCCTGGTATTGTATTGTCCATTTGAATTCAAGCGTCTTCTGAAACCTTCCCAATTGGCTCCTGGTAACTCAGGTTCTCTATCATCTTCTTCCCACGCTTTTGATGCACCGCCACCTGACAAAGCCTTTGCTCTTAACAGCCTTCTTCCTAGTTCTCTGATTGTTAGAGAACACAAACCTCTTGTGTTCATAATCTTTATGTCTCTATTTAGCTTGTACTTCTTCGATCAATAAGATCTTTTTCATAGTTAGTTAATTTCATATTTATACCCATCAAGAAATTTTCTAAAGTGGTATTAGAAGTCAGGCTCACTAGTAAACTTGTTTCATTTCACTCACAATTTTTTCTTTTTGATATTATCTCTTTCAGTTAAAATAGAAACCCATTCAACACTGCACCGATGTGCAGCCGCTATCCAGCGTTCAGATCTGTTTCATCATTAAGATCAAAGGGTTCTTAACTGATCTTAAACCTCGAGGTGTAATTTCTAATTCAGCATATCTTTCAAGACTACCAATATTGTAAAATACTGCTGTTTCTTTAAATATCAACTTCTCCAATTTCGTACATAAATCCTGGGCATCAGGATTATCAGGTATAGTAACTTTTTTGCCTACTGTAGCAAAAGGATTGATAGCAGACCTCATTCTTGAATTTTCCCATTTTTTCATAATACCCAGACCAGAACCACCTGGACCTTCAGGTATTATTTTAATTGGAGCAGATTCAACTTCATTATTTGTAGGAACATTGACACGACCAAAATTCTCACCATTGCGTTGAAACATGTCCAAGCCAGACTCTCTAAATATACGCGGAAAGGAGCACATGGACTCACTAGTCATATTAAAGGATAAACAACAAAAGCAAAAGGCAGGAACCAGCTAATATTCTCAACAACAGAACAGGAAGTGAGTCCCAGCTCTACTTTCAAAGTCTGGAAGTATTTATTCGAAAAACTTCACTGTATTTACAAAATTGATTTTCAATCTCTTAGCCTCCAACAGCCTTTTCAGAGTAAAAAAATAACAGTCACAAAAAGACCATTTATATACATCCATAAAATATTCAATTGCATTCAATTAAATCATTATTCAATTAAAACAAAAATATTCAAAAATTTAAAGGTATAGCCTTAAACAAGGCTTTGCCAATTACATTCCTTATTTAAACCATATGGAGCCAAAGTACCATATTTCATAATTAAGATAGACTCCTTTTGTCTCAATACACTTTTCTGAAAATCAACATTATTAAAATGTAATGGTACATGTTCCAAAACTGTTGCTTTCATACAACTCATATCTCCACCATGACACAAATTAAAATGTTCTGCAATGGGACTATTTAGTTTTTTGTTTTTTACATCTCTAACATGTTCTTTCAGTCTGTCTGCCAACATTCTCTTCGTTTCACCAATATAAAATTTCTTACATGTGCAAAAAATAGTATAAATCAATCCCTTACTTCTACATGTATATTTAGCCCTAACACTAAAGTTTTTCCATTAATTTTTTCTACTTCAGTTACTATATATTTACACACTGAACAACTTCCACATGGGAAGGTGCCCAGCTTTTTTACACTACTTACTATCTGTATTGTAGATTGTTTAAATATACTATGGACTATAAAATCTCTAATGCTTTTGGCTTTTTATATGACACAATTAATCTAATATTATTTAAAGAATCAACTTCATTTTTAATAATGTACCAATATTGCTTAATCAATTCATTCATAATATAGGAAAAATTTATATTTTGTCACAAAAATATTTTTTCTTCACTAGTTGAATATTCATTGTATCTATATTTATTATATTTTCCATCAGTTGTTTTTATACCAAAACTACTTTTGAACACCTTTATAATATTATTTTTAACTGCATTAATATCATAACCCCTATTAATAAATACTTTAGCCATTCTTAAAGATTCCTCAAAAGCTAAATTCACATCTGAGTTAAGCCTTTTTATTCTCATAAACTCTCCATAGGGTATACTTTTTAACGTATGTGTAGGATGGCAACTGCTTCCACACATTTTCCAACTAACTTCATCAAATTTTCTGTATATACTAGTATGAATGAACTGATTATTAATACCTTTAAGAGAGATGTCCAAAAAATTAATTTCAGAACCTATCTGCACATCCCCAAATTTAATACCATATTTATTAATATTTAAATTCTGTATAAATTCATCACAAAATTCATAACCATCTTTACAAATAAAAATAAGATCATCAATAAATCTATAATATTTTATGACATATGTCTTGAAAAAAAGTAATTTATATAGAAATTCATTCTCAAACATCCCCATAAATAAATTAGCATAAGCTGGAGCAAATGCTGCTCCCATCGCTGTTCCATTTAATTGCTTATATAATTTGCCATTAAATTCAAAAGCATTATTTTTTAAACAAAATTCTGTCATTTCTAATATATAGTGTGTTCTAGGACAATCGCTCAGAAAAAATTTAATGGCTTCTAGTCCCCAAAAATGGGAGATGTTTGTATATAAACTCTCTACATCTGCAGAAATAAAATACATTCCTTCCTCCCAAACTATACCTTTGATATTTTGTAAAAAATCATAAGAATCTTTGATATAGGAAGGTAAAGTCATAACTTTATCAATTAATACATCATGTAACAAACTACACATATTATAGGTAAAGAAGCCATGAGCTGACACAATTGGACGACCCGGGGGGCTATTGAAATTCTTGTGTATTTTCGGCAGACAAAAAAATCTTGCCATTTGAGTATTCTTAATAATTATTCTGTTCTGTTGTTGAGAATTATTAACTTTATCTGACATCGGCTGAGGCAAGAAAGAGTCCCCAACGGGGTACTTAGCTTTTTGAAGTCTTCGGTAGCTGAATTACAGGAGCTGGCCGACCGGCACTTGCGAACTGCTTCTGCTTCGGGCACCACGTGGCAAGAAAGACTGGGGAAGATGGTGTCGGCTGATGTTTTTATACCCCAGGCACTCTGACGTTGGGGAAAGTGCGACATCAGCTGACGCCGGACCCAGACTTTGGAATCCGGCCGACCGAAGGGCTGCCTGAGGCAGGACAACCCATATGTGATGACTGCAGATGCATCCTTGAAGGACATCTTCAACGGGCAAGAATGAGCAGGTTCAAAGGGTGGAGAAGTTATTTTGGACAGGATGAAGTTTAGATCCCAAGAAGCTACAGATTCTTGAAAGGGATGTCTCGGCAAAGTAGCACCTTTAAGGAAAGATTTACGCAATGTGTGTGACATCAGGTTAGACTCATGTTGACCCAAAATGAAAATTAGATATCGCTGCCAACTGAACCCTAATTGTGGCAGCAGCAGATCCCTGGTGAAATAGCTCAGACAAAAATTCTAAAACTACTGGAATGGACGCAGTGTAAGGGTCAACATTCCTTTCTTCAGCTCAGATAGAAAACCTTCTCCATTTGCTGGTGTATAGTGTTCTAGTGGAGGGTTTATGTGAAGAAGTGAGAATGTGGGTCACAGTGGGAGAAAAATCATGAAGCCTAACTAGGGATGGAATTGGAGTAGCCATGCTGTCTAGTTGAGGGTGTGGAGGTTGGGGTGAAGAGAGTTTGACATGTATGTCGAGATCTGGCACTGGGTCCAGAATCCATGGATCGTCTAGTAGATGAGGTCCGAGAAAGGGGAACCAAATCTGACGAGGCCAGTAAGGAGTGATGAGGATCAATTTGCTTCCCAACAGTTTCACTTTCTGAATCACCTTGGATATGAGAGGGAAGGGGGGAAAGCATAAAGGAGACCCAGAGGCCAATCGTGAACAAGTGCGTCTCTCGGTGACTCCCCTGAGTGGGAATAAGGGAAAAGTAGTTGCTGCATTTGGAGTTGATCTGACTGGCGAAAAGATTGCAGTAAGGCTGTCCCCATTTGCAGAAGAACCGTTCTGTAATTTCCTGCTTCAGAGACCACTCATGAGGCATCAAGATTGCCAGGCTAAGTTTGTCGGCTATCACATTGGTTGTCCCTGGGATGTGCGTTGCCACTAGAAAGCGCTGGGAAGATACCGCCCACTTCCAAACACGAAAGGCCTCCTGACAAAGGGGGTAAGATCTGGTTCCTCCTTGCTTGTTGAGATACCATACCACAGACATGTTTGTCTGATTGGATTGCTATCGTCCCAAGAGGAAGAAGGTTGTGAAGTGCTTGCAACGCTAGAAGCACCGCCCTCATCTCTAGGACATTGATATGCAGGTGAGCCTCATGATCTTGCCATGTGCCTTGGACAATCCTGCCTAGATAATGCCTCCCTCCACCCTATCTGTGAGGCATCCGTGATCACAGTAGCAATGGGTTGGCGAGGAAGGAATGGAGTGCCTGTCGTTAGTTGGTCGGGTTGTATCCACCAACGGAGGTCCTTTTTGCAAGATTCTGTTAAAAGGATGTGGTGGGATAAAGGCAGTTGTTGAAAGGGCAACTCGGACAATAGAAGCTATTGAAAAATTTGCATATGTAATCTGGCAAGAGGGACTAGCATTATGGCGGAGGCCATGGTCCCTAAGAGTTTCAGCACTGTCTTTGCCTTGATCTTTTGAAGGGGAAGTAGACAAACTTGTTGTATGAGGTTCTGCGCTCTTTCTGCAGGAAGACGAGCTAACATGGCGACTGTGTCTATTTCTGCGCCTATAAAAGTTACAAACTGAGAAGGTGATAGGGCAGACTTTTCCCAGTTTATAGTAATCCCCAACTGGGCACAAAAGTTTGATAGTGGAATCTCTGGTTTGAATGAGTAGATGCCTGGTGGGGGCGGTCAGGAGCCAGTCGTCCAGGTACGGAAACACTTGGAATCCTAGACGTCTCAGGTGAGCTGTCACTACTGCCATACATTTGGTGAACACCCTGGGGGTTGTGGTGAGTCCAAAGGGCAGAGCACGAAACTGGTAGTGACTAACTCCCAGCCGGAAGCATATGTGGCTCCTCGACACTCTGCCCATTTTTATATGGTAGTACGCATCTTAGAAGTCTAGTGAGCACATCCAAGTGTCTCTCCCTAACAGAGGGAGTACAGACTGCAGTGTTATCATCCGGAACTTGTCCTTCTTTAAGGATTTGTTTAGTTTGCTGAGGTCCAAGATGGGCCTCCAGTCCCCTGTACGTTTTGGCACTAAAAAGTATCTGGAGTAAGTTCCGAATCCTAATTGGTCTGCGGGGACAGTTTGGATGAGTCTGTTTGCGAGCAACTTGTTCACTTCTACAGTTGCTTGATCCATGTGATCGGGTGGAACATCCGGGATCCTCTTGGGAACGTGAGATGTAAGAGAAAAGGGTATGGAGTAACCTCTGGTGATAATTCTTTGTACCAATTTGTCTCAGGTGATGCTTAGCCAGGCTTCTGGATACAAAGAAATGCTACCCCAACTGGCTCCAGAGAAGCACAGCTGGGTCCCACATTAGGAGCGCTGATGGGGACAGCCTCGAAACGAATCATGGCCTCCCTGGTTTTGCGGTCCACCCCTGCCTCTAGGGTGACATCTACCATTCGCTCCTCCTCCTGTGTCTCTGAAGGAGGAGTCACCTTGTGCATCTGGGAAAAACCTCTGGGACTTCTTGAACCACATCTTACCACCTCTCTCTGATCCTTGGGGTTTGGTCTAGAGGGGACAGTAAAACGTATTCACACGGCAGACGGCTTTTTCCCTTCTTGCTCACACCTGGTGAGTGTGTCTTTTACCTTAGGTACAAACAACGAACCGTCAAAGGGGGCGTTGGTGAAGGTAGACTTGACTGACTCCACAAAATTATACAAGCGCATCCAGGAGTATCTCCTTAGGGAAACTCCTGAACCCGCTGCCCTGCTCGCTCCGTCAGCTGCATAAGAAATCAGCCTCATAGAGGCGTTAACAATGGAATTCAAGGTGGACAACTGAGAAGACACCTTATAAGGGACTCCTTCAGTAACTGTACCTTGTAAAGTATCTCCCAACTCCTTAAGGAGATCTCTCTGAAGCCTTGTAAAATGTGTTAGATAGTTCAGCGATCTGAGTGTGAATGCTGCTGATGAAAAGATATGCTTCCCATATCTATCCATTGTTCGGGACTCTTTATTTGCCGGATGGACAGATGAAGTCTCTGCTAGTTCCTTTTTAGTGGCCGCCGCCACCACCATGGCATCTACAGGCACACCCTTGGATAAAAACTCCTTCTCTTTGGGAGCAGAAAAAAATTTATTGGGTCAACTGGGAACTGGTTTCATGGCATCAGGAGTCTCCTACACCTTCCAACTAACAAGGTCTAACAGTTCATCAAACGGTGGAGACACCCAAGAGGCTGACGGTTGAGACCCGTAAGCATTCAGGTACACTGACTCATCAGAAGGGGTAACAGTGGGCCAAGCTGCCCCTCTGCTTAAGGATCTCCAAGATGTCTACAAAGGAGACATCATCAGAGGATGACTTGGGGACCCTTCTGACTCCTCGAGGTCAGTGTCGGAGGTAAGATACGCATCCTGGGAGTCTACATGTTTCCTCTTGCATGTCCTCTTCAGAGGGGTCTCCTCAGAAGGATATTCCAGGGAGGTCTCAGAAGAGGAAGGCTTCAGGAGACCTTTCAAAATTAGCTTGTTCTTGTGCTCCTGAAGAACTCTGGAGCTGAAGGAATGGCAAAACAGACAGGTTTCCTGCAGATGAATGGCTCCAAGGCAATAAACACAATTAATATGGCCATCCGTATTTTACATCTTCTGGGAGCACTTTATACATTTTTTAAAACCCGAAGGGTTATGGTCTTTTGCTTCTTTAGACATAATAACTGGTGAAGCAGAAACACACAAGTTCAACGAGGACTAGGTCTTCTAACTTAAACGGGTCTAGCCCTTACCACACAAGCACACAATAACCACGAGGACTAGGTCCTCTAACTCAAATGGGCCTAGCCCTGGGAAGAGAGAAAAACAGAGAACTAGGTCCCCTAACTTAAACGGACATAGGTAGAAAGTATAAAGTCAGAAACTATCAGCTAGACTACACACACACAAATTTAAAGAATTGAAAATCGAAACTCATCTATGTAACTATATATTTAAATTGCAAACTCTCTAATAGTACGAAACACTGCACACGAAAAACAGCAAAGGAAGCGCAAGTGCGCACGTCAACCTGAAACACTATTAACTAAGTAAGAACCTATCTAAATTTCAAAGTCTCTAATAAGAACAACAGTGCACCCAAAGAAAACAGTAAAGTAAGCGCAACTGTGCCATTAATTAGAAGAGACTGCCACACAGGATACCAAACAAGAACAACAAGGCCAACGGCCAACCAGTTCTCAACAATTAAGTAATTTAAAATGAAGAAACACTTCAACAGTACTGAAAAACTACTCTAACTCTAATATAGGAGACCTTCCTCTGCTTTGATGGTTATTTACATCATTCAAGATTTTATGCATTTAATTTGAATTAGGCAGATAGATTACAGACAGGCAGCTTCCTTTTCTTAGATGGGTAAAGCTTTTCGTGACTGGCATTAAAACAGTTATTTAGGGCTTGTTTTCTGAGACTTCTCAGACATAGGAAAAGAGCAAATAAGGTCCAAAGATACCTTCCTAATCATTTAGACTGGTTCGAGCTCTTCACTTTCTTTCAAATTTCGACATTCAGCAACAAAGGTAAACAGGCCCGTTTCACAAAGACTGGTCAGTCCTGTGGCAGTATTCCCCTCTTAAACACTTGATGCTGATTTGAATACATTTCAGTTTTACAAAGGCTAGTCTCAGCTCCAGATTATGGCTATGTTCTATTATTTTTTTTTACCTACGAGGAATAGGCATACTGTCCTTTAACAAACTGTTTATAAAGCAGCCAACTCGATCTGAGGGGATAGAGCAGATGTGAGGCAATGTGGGAGAGGGAGGAACTCGAGGCTTGGATCATAGTCTTGTAAAGCGGCTGAATCGGATCTGATATTGGATCCTAGGTTCCAGGAGTGAGGATAAATTAAATGGACAACATCAGATACTAGGTTTGTGGCTGTTACTTTTTTTTTTTTTTTTGGAGAAGTCATTATTTAACACTGCTGTGTTTACCTAGTATCAAGAATGGGTTAACAAAGCTTGAAAAGAACAATGAATCAAATCAATGTATGTTATCAAGGTATAACTTTAGTAAGGTAGTGAAAACTTGTTAGCAAAAATAAACTGTCCTAGAAAGGTCGACTTGCCAAAGACAAAAGATTCACTTTCTACTACAGACAATTGGGTATAGTTGATGACACATGAAATTGTGCGAGTTATCTGGATTTTATCTTTTTTCTCACTTCAAGCATGGGGACCAGTCTCTAGGCTCAGCCAGGCTTGTATTACAGAAGAATACTCAAAAAAGGAGTGCATAATCTTCTGGTTCCTTGCTCTTACCTGATCATACTGCTATATATTTGAGGAATTATGGAGAGGCTTCTCAGAGTACACAGATGCGTAACATTTTATTTTTATTTTTTCAAAATCCAAAAGATTGTGCTTCTGGAAAACTGAATTAAGGCATTAATTGTTTTGGATAACAGGGTCAGGGAATCCAAGTATAAATTAAAATGAGAATTTAAAATAAAGATAAGAACAGATACAGCAGAGTTGATGTGGAAGGAGAAGGCAAAATATTTTAAAACTAAAAACAATACTTAGATGTTACATTTCAGTTTAAACAAAGATGCTCTTGACCATTTGATCCATTTAAATAAAGTAACAGCAGAGTTTATTAGCAAAAAAATAATTATGGAAGACAGCAATTAGATGCATACACTTCTGCCTGCAAACCCAAAGATCTCTAACTACCAGATTAAGGCAGCAGAACACAGAAAATGGTGGCTTTCAAAAATCAGCAGGATACAAAGGGGGTGGGTCTGGACAAGATGCCTTTTCTCTCAAATATACTTGGGCTTTATATACTAGTATGTCAGCAAATATTGACTGTGACAAACATATTATCTAGATCAGTTACCCTTGCTGCAGATGAAACCAACTCAGGCAGCAACTGTAATGAAAGCAATCTTTGCTGTAGATTTAAAGAGAATCTGATGGACAGGCTTCAAGAAAGCTCCTGGGCCAATAGAGAGCTACCAGTTAGTTTCTGAAATTTGAGAAGTCTAAAATGTTCTACAAATCTGGATCAAAATGATGTATAATATTCAGAGTAAACGAGTGATTCTATATTTCTAGTGAGACGTGGCAGTTGCAGTGACTCCAAAAAAGAAATAATTTGGACTTATCATCCCAGCTCTAAACTATGACTAATAAGTTTTTAAGTCAATTTCAGCTGTCCAAACAGTAACTCAGCTTCAACGGCTGATAGATTTGGATCAGTTTGGATTCGTGGGACAGTAGAAAACATTTGATAATGAACTGAAGATAGTTGTACTATTATAGGATGCTCAAGAATCCCAGAGTAGACCTGTTATTGTCAGCTTTGATTTGTATTAAATATAAACAGAATACAATTTTCTGAACAGTTCAGGCTTCTGAATTCTGAGATTTATAGTGCTTCAATTAAGAGGATTAAGTTCATAGGATCAAGTTGTCAGCTTTATCATCAGATTCTTTTCCTTGGGTGAGCAGTCATTCAGCAAGGGTGACTGGTGTTCCACCTCATTTGTTTTGCACCTTTAACCCTTGAACGGTTTTCATGAGCCAGTCACCTTTAGATAGTGGGGACCTAAACCAACTAATAATTTTAGGCAGAGTTCTAACACATTTAACTAATTTGCACAATTAACTAATCTGCAATATGATCTGTCTAACCTTTTTAGGGTTTTTAAAAGACTCCATCCGCTTTTCAGGATACAGTGTCAATGTTACTGAAACAAAAACCATTACATATAACTATACTTCATCTGAAGGTTTTGCAACCAATTACCTGCACCTAGGGTGGGTGTGTGTTAAACTCAAATTTCATTTAAAGAAGGGAGTTATTTTAATTACCAATAATCCTAGAAATTTGGTAAGAGATGCACTCTCAATTTTGATGTTATTACTGGATGTTCGGGGAAATGTATTTTATTTTCATTGCATGCTTTCAGTGTGAATACAATTAGTTTGGTTTTGTTTGGATTTAGTAATAGTTGGGAGTTACAGAGCCAAGCCTACACAGAGACAAAGTAATACTGGGTTTGTTGTTAAAGATTTTCCAAATTTAGGATGCACACATTAGGGTGGAGTCAATAGTATACTGAATTACAGAAGCATGATTACTTGCTTTGTGTTGGTCATCAATAAAAATGTTGAATAGAAGTGGGCCTGGGTGGAAACCTTTGGTTTACCGCATTGATATAGGAAGGAAGGAAGGAAGAAAAGGTATTAATCCATTTCATAGGTTCATACTAGGCTATCTGCCCTAGGGCATTTATAAGACTAGCCACTGTGTGTTTGGCTTTCGCCACCCATTTTAAATTAATTTTGCTATGCCCTTTTTCGAGGTTAGTATACTGTGCCTCTGTCTAACAGTGACACAGAAGTGATACCTGGGGTAAAACCTACGATCTCCCATCCACTCATCAAGATTCCTCTTGAAGAGAGTCAATGAGGGACTCTGCCTAACCTGGACTGGGATTTTATTCCAGAGTGAAGGGAGCCTCTGGGTTATGAATCTGTCCCTCCAGCATGTCCTATTTATTTCAGTGCTGAAGTTCAAGTCACTCGAGCGCGTAAGCTCGATGGGATTTGGATTTTCTGAGGTGCAGCATGTCCATTAATTCTGGGTTGGACATGGCTTTATACGTCAGGCACAGATCGCCTCTGAGCAGGCGGTATGCCACTGAGTAGAGCTGGAGTTTCTTTAACCGGGCAGCATATGGCATCTGCTTGAGCCCTTTGATCCTCTTGGTAAGGTACTTTTGGGGTCTTTCCAGTTGCTGCAGGTGTCTGGTAAGGTACATCCCAAAAGGGGCATTGTACTCGATTATGGGCCTGATGAGGGATGAGTAAAGAGGCATGATGACCTCCCCTGATCTAGATGTGAATCCCTTCATGATTAGGTGGGCTATATAAAATGTTTTTCTAACCACTTTGGCCACGTGGTTGTCAAATGAGAGATTGCTATCAACTTGGGTCCCCAGGTCCCTAATTACTTCTTCTGTACTTAATGGATTACCACCTATGTGGTAATTTGTGGGCACTTTGTTTTTGCCAGAGGGGATGACTATACACTTTTTGGCGTTTTGCTTGAGGCCATGGCTCTGGCACCAGTTGTCTGTTTCTATGAGGCCCTTTTGGAGGATGCTTGTGTCGGCTGGAGAGTCGATTATGGCACCCAGTTTGCAGTCATCTGCGAACTTGGTCAGCCACAGTCCTTCCGTGTTGGCCTGTACCTCCGAGAAATATATACCGAACAAGAGAGGTCCCAGGACTGAGCCTTGTGGGATGCCACTTGTAACTGGTTTGGAGTCTGACATGGCTCCAGCAATTCTAACCATGTGGGTTCTGGCCTTGAGCCAGTTTGCAACCCATCTAGTAACATAGGGGTTTATATTTAAGCTGGTGAGCTTATCTATAATGCCCGAGTGGGGTATTGTATCGAAGGCTTTTGCGAGGTTCAGGTAGGCTGTGTGGACCACCTTCCCCTCGTCAATGGCCTTGGTGACTTGTTTCAAAGAAATCGACCAGGTTTAAGAGGCAGGATCTGCCCTTAAAGCCGAACTGGGTAGGATCCAGTGTCTGTAGGTCCCCAATATCTTTATTTATGAGGTCCATGATGATCCTTTCCATAGCTTTGCAGACCAAGCTAGTCAGGCTTATGGGGCGATAGTTTCCAGGATCCGTTGAGGCACCACCTTTGTGGAGAGGGACCACTGTTGCTGTACACGCCATGCTTTGGGTACATATCCTGTAGTAAGGCTGAGACTGAACAGTAGTTTTATGTTTGGGTTTAGCTCTTCTTGGAGTTCATGTAGGACGCAGCCCGGGACACCATCTGATCCCATTGATGCTGTGTTTTTTAATTTGGAGAGGGCGGCTCTTACCTGAGCATCTGAGATGTCAGGGGGGCAGCACTCTGCTGGGATAGATATTTTCCCTTTTGGTGGGGGGGGGGGGTTGCACTGAACCTGTCAGCTAGGATGTTGGCAATGTCTGTGGGTTCGATGTATTTTTTGTCATTTTGGACTAATTCTGAGCATATCTGGGAATTTCCACCCAGGTTCCTAACATAACTAAAGAAAGCCTTGCGATTATCCTTAGTGTCCTGTGCAATTTTTCTCTCGAAGCTGGCCTTAGACGATTTTATGAGTGCCCGTAGTTTTTTGCTAATACTGATCAGAGATGCCTTCCCTTTTTGGGATTTTGCTCTATCATGTAGTAGCTTCCTCCTTCTATTGTATAGTTTGTTTATGGCTGGGGTCCACCAGACAGGACGTCTGCCTTTGGAGGATTGGGTCTTGGTTTTATTTGGGATTGCATGATCCATGCATTCCTGAAGATGTTCAAAGAATGCGTTTATAAAGGATTCTGCGGTCTGGGCTGTATTTTCCACAGGCTCGGGGGCTTTGAAGGATTCCACCTCGGTTTTGAGAAGTGTGAAATTTGCTTTAGAGAAGTTTTTCACTGTGGTTTTCTGGGCAGGGGGTGGGGTTGGGATGTGAATATCCAGTGAGATTAGTTTATAGTCTGATCTTCCCAGTGAGGGATACACTTCCAGTCTGGAGCATAGAGTCCCCATGTTGATGATGATCAGGTCCAGTATGTTTTCCCCTCTTGTGGGAGTGGTAACAAGTTGTTCCATAGCATTTGAGTTTATAAATTCTAGGAACCTTTGGGCTAGGGTGTTGGAGCTAGAGTAATGCTCCCAGTCTATGTTTGGGTAGTTGAAGTCACCCAATATAATGGTGTTTGGAGAGACCTTCATATTTTCCAGTATTCTCAGGAAGGCCGAGTGGGGTTCCTGGGTTTGGGAGGGTGGTCTGTAGCAGGCTATAAACTGGAAGGCAGTTTTACCCACTGTTAATTGCACATGGATAGTCTCTGATGCTTTGTGCTGTGCCACCAACCTGGAGGTGTGGGTATCTTTGACGAATATTGATACTCCCCCTCCTTTTGTGGTTCGGTCCAAGTTTTGGGGCCGAAAAGCATGGTATGAGGTATAACCTGGTAGTGCTGGGGTGCTCTCCGGAGCCTTGAACCAGGTTTCTGTTACTGCACAGATATCGATGTTCTCCATGCTAAGGAGAGTTTCAGTGCGTGCATCTTGAGGTTTAGACTTCTGGCGTTGAGTAGCATTACTCTTAGTTTCTTATCCCTTGTGATACCTATGGAGGTGGGTTTGTCTTTTGAGCCTTGCCTAAAAAAGGCACTATGGGGGAAGCAAGAGCCTTTGTCAATATCCGAAAGCCCAGGGGTGACAGGTGCAAGCCGTCCCTAGCGAAGCATCGTGGCTTGTCGAGCATGTCATCCCAGGCTGACAGGCATTGGATCCCCTTTGAATGACACCAATACTTAAGCCAATTGTTGAAATTGATCATCTTGTCTTCATATTGTGGCATCATTCTTGGTGACGGCAAGGTGCTACTCAAGGTCAGGGTCATACTGGCCTGGACTACATGCTCAGAGAGCTCCTCTATGTCTCTTCATGTAGTCCAGGGAGGTCATTCACACCAGCATGGACAATGATCATGCTTGTTGTCTGTCAGCTAGGTAAATGGAGAACCAGAAGATGGAGGAAGAGTATAATCCTATGGACTGGAGCCTATTAAGAGGTGTTGAGAGTGCGAATAATCAAAAGCCTTTGAAGGGTCAAGAGTTGCTGCAGATATGAGATTTCCAGCATTTCTGTATGACCTGACTGGGGGAAACTGTGTTCCTCACTCATTCCCAGAAACAGTCTCCTACTGTATGGTAGAACCCACTTTAACACTCTAGCTACAGTTTGTTGAACAATACTAGGTAGGACATACATATTTAAAATTGTGCCTAACACACACCCTCTACCATCTGTCTTACTAATACAAATACACATTTGTTATCTTTTTGTACTTCAGTAGCTCAAATGCTGTATTTCTTTGCTATAGTGTAGCAACTTACTTTTGGCCTCCCAATGGATACAATAAAAACCCTCATAATTTACATCTAAGGTTCCCTAATTGCATTTTTTCAATATCATTCAGATGCACTTCTTGTAGTAGTAAATTTAGAGGACTAATTGTTCCTGAGATGCACAAATACCAATACCACAGGATCTGACAAACTATTAACATTTCATGATAATGCTGCAAACATTACTCACTGCATAGCAGACCACTAATACAGCACCTTCCTCTTTGTTTAGCCAAAAGCTTAGGGTTGGCACCAATCTAAAAATAGGTGATGCATTCAGAATAACTATGCATCATCTGTCAGCCTAAAAAGGCATTTCTTACATCCTAAATTGAATAAAACCTTTAACAAACTCAAATAACAAAGATCAGAAAACCTCATTTAACCTTAATCTGTGCAAACTTTCAAAACAGCAGCATATTTCACATTTCCCATAGCATTGTTCCAAGCAGGATAAAAAACTATGTCTAACAAGACACACAATCTGGGTTAACATATACAACAGTCTTAGATGTAAGCGAGGTATGTTAAAATTGTTAAATTCTCCCAGTGCATCAATCATCCAATTCTGAAACCCATTCCCTTCAAATTAGTCTCATACGCATCTAGCTTTCAAAAAAATATCTCTTGGAGTTAAGGGTCATCTAATAGTTCCAGAATGGCTAAAATTATTTTTCCCTGAACATGAAATTACTTTCAAAAATTGCAGACAAATTATTTTATTTTCTAATCTTCTCACAACCTTTGCATTTATCTCATGTAATCCCAGCTTCACAGAAAGATGCTGCTACTCCTTAAGCATATTGTTTATTTTTTTTCTAGGGAAGCATTTTTAATTTCAGATTTAACATCCTCTGGTATTTTTTTTAAACAAGAAACATCTTTATTAAATGATCACATATGACATAGGCAATCATACATTTATATAAATGTATAAATGAAAACAAACCATACTGACATAATCCCAGTTCCAAACATTATACGTCACTTATAAACTATCCATTCATTGTCAGTCAAACATTACATAGCTCATTTGAAATCCTGCCTTCTTTTAAACCTCATTCCTCTCCCATATGAACTGTTCCCAGAATTCCTATTTTTCCCTATATAACTTGCTCCTACCATTTTCTAAAGACCCCAATTCCAGTTGTTTTTCTCTACTATATTCACTACTTCTAGCACAGCTGGTTTAGACTTTGATTTTCATTTTCTAGTAACTGCTTTTGTGGCGGCCACCATAATTAGATTCAGCAAGGCCTTACTATATTCTAGGCAGTTCCTATTCTGTGCCATAGCTCAGCAGAATAATTTCACTAGTAACATCAATTTGCTCACCCAGCATCGCAGACAGAGCAGTCTGCAGGGAATCTTTAAAGTCTGCCAACTCATTACACTCCCAGAAAATATGTTCCCATTTACCTCTTTCTTCTCCATCACACCTTCAACATTTGCGGTCTACACAAGGAAAATTTCTCTGGAGTCTACTTGGGGTATACAATTATCTATGTAAACATCTCCAAGCAAAAATCCTAAATCTTCTAGAGTTTGTCACATTATTTGGGAGATACATATAAACAGTTGTTTCTTTGTGAACTGCTTATTCAATCTCTCTTCCCAATCCTTTCTAACCTCCTCTGATTCTTATACTTATTGTGCAATATTTTATATGCTCTACTAATTATTCCTTTAACAACAGCTTCTTCTTAGATATTGTTTTACTTTAGCTGGCTACCTATTTACAGTTATTTCCAGTCCAAATCTATAATTCTTCTTTAAAAGTTTCCTTTAGCAGATTAAGCCAAGAAATTCCTCTGCCTACTCACAGAGGTAGGTGGAGACAATCACCTTACCTGATGCTTCCCTTAACTACCAGTAACGTGGTCACAAAAGCTGTCCTAGAACGTTAAGTCTTAATGGAAAGGCACCACTATGCATTGAAAGCTTTATAGTTCTGTATGTTTTACATAAAAAAATGCACACCACTTTGTACCGGAGGAGAAATTGCACATCGGTTGAGATTAACAAGTCATTAATACCCTACCTGCCCAGTGATTTGAAAGTCAGGCAGAAAGCTTTGATAGATGCCTACATCCAGCCATCTAAAGACTGTTAAAGTAATACAGTGTCTTTTCACTGATAGAATGTTGCAGTCTTTTGACTATAACCTTCTGCAGTAATTCCTTTCTAGTTCACTAGAAAAGCTGCATTATGCCTTTCAATTTTCCTTTCCTTAAATACCAGGAACATGTCTTTTTCTTTCCCAGTCACCCTGGAGATATTTGGAGAATTGTCCACTGTAACACATGCTATCTGGAACAAGCCCTCTCCTCCATATTGGTACAATGGATGGAGTTAAGCCAATGCATCTTCAGGAGCATAAAATATGAATGCTCCCTATGAAGGTTCACTCTGAAAAATGCTAGATACAACAGTTTAAAAGAGTCATTTCCTGCACAGCTTAGCTGTATTATGAACACATACACTTTTTTGCCTTGTTTCAGCTGAATTATCATTATTACACAGTACTTGATTTGGCATCTTTGTTTTATTTTCAGGAGACAACAAAGTCTGACAAAATCAAAAGTACACAGGTGTACATGCAAACCAAGCTGTATCTAGGTAACTTCACCCAGAGTGATGTGGAAGAAAACCATGCAGTACTCATTACAAATGGGGACTTAGCCACCAGTACACTCACATCCAGTCAGTCTACAAAGCTCAGGCGACTTCCTTTTCTCATACTTCAGAACGACTGGAAGTGCCAGTATAAAAGTAGCATGGGTACAATAAAACTCAGCTTTTTTCTCCTAAAATGGAAGGCTGAAGACTATAGCTCCAGGTCAGGTACAGTCAATGAATTAAAAAAGGGTAAACTGATAAATAAGAGGAATGTACCTCACCCCAGACAAGGAAGACATCATTCAGAGGGATGGAGGAAAGCCAGCTGTATTGTAATTGTGATCTATTTGAACATCTACTGTTGCCTACACAGCTGTACTTTCTCCTCCACTGTCCACAAAAAAGACCCATGTCACTTGTAAGTCACCAGATGAGGAGACATGTCTCCCTAAGCATTCCTAGGGCTGATTTGTATGTGATTTTTTTCAGTCAATCTTGGGTTACAAAATCCACATATTTTCTTTATAAGATTGCTGCTGCAGTATTCCTTACAGATGGGGATGATTACCAAAGTTCAAGAAGAGAGGGTGGTTGGAGCTGAACCAAATTCAGAACGCCCTGTGGAACAGCCATAGTGAAACCACTGCTGTCTTTAAAAAATAAATAAATAAATAAATAATATTGCAATAAGCAGCGATTGGGTGTGGTATATTGAAGATTTACCCACAGTTGGTGTGGTTTAATCATGAGGGTGAAGACAAAGTAATTAACCAAAGGCAACTGTAGGTAAATCTTCAATATATCACACTTAAGAGTTGGTTATTGCTATTATACAATGACATTATTTAAGAAAAAAAATTACTTACTTTTCTTAAATTTCGCATTTGTATAATGGCGCAGTGGTGTTCTTCCACCTTTTTTTTTTCTCTCTGTCTTGGGGCTTTCTTGATGTACTGCACATGCGCATAGGACATGCATTCTCAAGCTTGCACAGTACATCAGTGCTTTGCAATGGAGAAAGGATGGTCTCTGTTGCCTTTCCCCCCCATTAAATTAAGGTTTGAAATCTGGGCAGTTCAGAGGTACGAGAGAGGCAAGGCAGAAATACAAGGAAAATTGGGTTTGTTTCTTTAGTTTTGCATAACATACCTTATTTCTCCTTGTATTTTCTCTCTCCTGTTTCTCTCGTACCTCTGAACTGTCTGGATTTCAAACTTTTTTTTTTTTAAAACAAAAAATCTCAGGAAAACTGGAGAGCTCCTTAGCATATATTAATAGAGGAAAGTCTGGGTGAATGGACGTTTATCTGTTGGTATGTGCGCAATTTTACAGCGGGCATGCTGGTTGGGTTGACCAATCAGTGTGCACATTTTTAAACGTTAATGACCAGTCATTGTATAATACTCAGTAAATGTGTGAGGAAAGGAACATCCACCTGCTTTCAAAATGGATCTGGAGTCCACATCCTTCCAAAAAGCCCAAGATGTGGCAACTGCCCTAATAAAATGAGCCTTAACATTCTTAGGACTTTTGCCATGGCTAGAATAACAAAACTGAATTGAAAGGGAAAGCCATCTGGAAATAGTTTCAGAAACTGGCTGCCATTTCTTATCATAAGATACAAAAAGTTGACTATTGAGATTAGGGTTGGGATTGGCATAATAATTAAGGTGCTCACCTCACAGATACAAGGTACAGGGTTGATTCTAACCTTTGAGGGAAAATAGTTAGGCTTAAAATGGCCCACAAGGGAAGCTTGCATACCTTTGGACTTGTATCTCGGCTATCTATGCCCATCCAGACAATTAATAATGTTCTATTATTTTGTGCATGATAAAAAGTAGGGTGATAAGAGTAAATTCAGAAACTACTTTACGCATGCAGGAAAGGCTGGCTGCAAGACTCACTCCAGCCTTGTGAAAAATCAAGAAAGGATTACTTATTTTATTTTGTTTACCAGAGTAGAGCACCGATCTCCATGGACCCATTTTAGAGTAGAGCACCGATCTCCATGGACCCATTTTAGAGTAGAGCCTCGATCTCCATGGACCCTTTTCAGACTTGGCCTAGAAGTGCTGTCTGGTTAAGTGACTTTTCCGAGTCTTGCAGTTAGGCAATGTAGACTGAGGGGCTCAAACCCTGGATCACTGGACCACAGGAAACAGCTTAACAGCTCCTTAATCCTCTGTATCAATTGACAGATAGATTAAATAGACAAAAGGGTCTGCAGTTAAGCTACTCCTCTAGCAAAAGTTAAGGCTATCAACAATGTAGTCTTCCAAGTTAGAAAGTTTAGAGAAGAACTGGCTGCAGGTTCAAAGGGACATTGAGTTGAATTTTCCAAAACAGAATTCAAATCTTTAGTCAGGGCCATCTTCTTTCTTGGTGGTACAATACAACCTCCCCATTTAGAAACTGTTTGACTTGGACAAAGATAAGGGGGATTCAGTGGATAGAAGTTGATATGGCCGAAAGGCGAGTCTTTACTGAAGTATATGGCAGGACAGACTTTAGCAAGTCACACAGGTACTGAAGAACCAGGAGTGTCCCTGTTTGAGGTGGGTCCTGTCCACTATTTTGCCACTGAAGAGAAAATATTTTCCATTTTGATGAATACAGCTTGTCTCCGTGAATACTTATTATAAATCCACAGAAAAAGGTGCCCAAAAGGAATCAAAGACCTATCATCCAAACAGTCAGGTCCAGACTTTGGATACTTGAATAATTCAGAGATCCCTTGTCCTGTATGAGTAAGTTCACTCTGTGAAGAAGTTTCTGGTGATTGCCCTTGGCCAGATGCATGAAAAGGGAGTACTCATGTTGTCTGAGACAAAAAGGGGGATCAACAATAACATCTTTGGTAAGTCCTTACTGCTCTTTTGAAGTACTTTGGAAAGGAAGGTGACAGACATATTCGCCTAGGAGACTGAAAAAGCATCAATCTTCCAGGTGTGTCTGTAATGTTTTCAGTTGTCTGTTGAGATTTAAGGCAAACATCTATTTGAGGGATTCCAAAGTGCTGAACTACCTGCAGAAAAACCCAGAGTTCCTGGAGACCATAGTTCATTTCAGAGTTTTCAGGACATTTATAACAGTAATCATCTCTTTCAGGTTGATGCGTTTCTACCAGGACTGATGTCCCCAAATTCCCTGTAGCTGACACCCGGAGACACAGTGGACTGAACAAAGTCTGAAGCATCTGTGGCCACTGTCGGAGAGGGTTTTGAAAGGAGAGAAAGGGACCATATGCTGGACAGAACTTGTTTGGCTCACTTAATGAAGTCTTTCTTTATAAAGTTGAGGATTGGAATTGGGAAAGCTAGAGGGCGTGTGTGTTGAGGAACCACGGACTTTTTTCACGTGACGTCTAGTATGAGGCATCGGGATGGAAGAGGCCGTAAAACCTAGAGCTGTTAGAAATGCTCTTGCCGTGGATATTTGCTGTAGAGATAGGCTGGAGTATTACAGATATGTCTGCATCTCTCCTTGAGGAAGAAAGGCAGTCATCTGGTAGGTGTCTAAAAGACATCCTTGGAAAATCAGACTAAGATGGGAGCACAAATTAATTTTTTGCATTCAAGGTAAATCCCAGATTGTGAAAAAGATTCACTGTGAAGCTTACTGCCATTACAACTTCCAGAATGGTTGAGGTTGAAGTTATAGCTTTAACACTTTTTGTATCTGGCACTTTGGAGTTATGGAATTGTTGTTGCCAAAATAAAAATGTTGGAAATGTATTTACAGTGTGTTATTTATTCACTGTCCTGGTGCTGGACGTGTTTAAAAATATTTGCTGAGATCAGGTAACTGTCTAGGTAAGGAAAATGTGAATGCCTAAGTCTGCATTAAGCAATGCATTACAGGTATGAAAGACCAAGGGGCAAAGTAAACTGATAAAGTAACGCCAAAACAAAATCTTAAAAAGGAACGGAGGTTCTTGTGAACTGGAATATACAGAGAGCATATTTTAGGTCTAATATGCCCCAAAAGATTTGAGAGTAAACAAGAAGGAACACAGTCTGAACTGTCAACATTCTGCAAAAAAGTATTTAATTTGGGTAGATTTAGTATGAACCTCTGGGTGCTCTCTTCTGGGTATTAGAAAAAAATATATAAAAATAACGATTTAAAAAATAATCTGGCATCCAGTAAAAACTAATAAAGCAAATAAAAAAGCCAGCACTCAGAGGCAAATAAATATTTTATTCCTTCCCTTCTTTCAGACCGGTTTCAGCATCAAACCTTCACTGAAGAAGGTTTGATGCCGAAACTGGTCTGAAGGAAGGGAAGGAATAAAATATTTATTTGTCTCCGAGTGCTGGCTTTTTTATTTGGTTTATCAGTTTGGGCATGCCGTGCACCAGTCGTACTTGCTAGCTCTTTTGGAGGTGTATCCAGCAAAAACTACCCTACACAATACTTTTGGAATTGCCTTGTTTTTAGATAGTAAGATACAGTAGTAGAATAGGACCATCTTTTTAATACATGCACAAAGGTCACAAAATTAGTCTTTCTGACATACCACGCAAAAACTGGTCACATGAATTAAAATATAAGCACATAAATCAGAAAGTTCAGTTGTGTAAATTGTATGTATGACAGTAAATGTTCCATTAAATAACTGCTGCAGTTGCCTTAGCTATATAGGTTATATCCTACCAAGGATATAACGGCCAGCCAGTGTCCGAAAACATTCTCTGCCCCCCCAAACACATGATCTCAAGTGCTGTATCTTTAGCTCCTGTGTGGAGAAAACAGCACCCAGGTTGGCAAAATACTTCAGTACTTTCTTGGCTCACAAACAGGGAAGCTACTGTCCTAAAACAAAATAAAAAGTATAACAAAGGTAGTATACAAAACTAAGTACAGTAAAAAAATATATATATACAAAATTGGGGGGGGGGGTGGCAACTACAGCAGTAATTTACTCAAACATCTACAATTATGGTAAATGTAACTTACAAAGCTGAACTATGTACATCATAAATTACTGCTCCAGTAGACTTAATTATATAGGTAGATTACCATAGTTTATCTTACTTGGGAGGAGGAAGAGGAAGGATTAGGATCCAAGAGTCCCTGGTGAATGGTTCTAGCAAAGCCTGTCCTGGACCTGGAAAAGGAATCCATTTACCAAAACTTTATAAAAATATGTGCAGAGGACCAAGTAGCTGTCTAGCGAATACTTGGAGTCCATTCCTTTCCAATTTGCCATTTGAAGAAGCCAAGGCTCTGGTAGAAAGTGACTTGACCCTGTCTGAAAGTGATTTACTATGGCGAGAATACCAAGTAAGGGACAACCATCTGGAAACTGTTTTGACATAGGCTGTCCTATCTCATTCAACCATGGGAAATGCACAGCTGTACAGCTTTCCTAAAGGGCTCAGTACTATGAAGGTAATACCAGAGTTGCTAGTGCACATCAAGAGTATGGATAATTCCCTCTCCCTGATTCTAAGGTCCCAGAAAGAATATACGAATGATGACTTGATTACAAATAAACTCTGAAACTACTACTGGCGTGAATGACGGATTTGTTCTTAGCAAAAAAATAAGCCAGCAAACTATGGTGCTGATACAAAATAGTAATATTTAATACGTCAGCAAAAGAAACAAACAAACCGGTTTCAGCTAAATTGGTTACATAGCCTTCCTCAGTGTTTAGAAAAGAAGAAAAAAGATAAAACGTTATTAGCTTCTTTTATACATGACATCAAACATAACATTAAGCTAATTGGTCAAATTATAAATGTTCATTAAGTCCTTGTGGAAAAAGTACACCTAATTTAATTATCCACATTTTCTCCTTCGCATCAAGAATAGTATGCCATCCAGCTTTCATTAATCTGTTTCCCCCAATTTTATCTATCACCATAAATCTAAAAGTGGCTGTAGGATGTGTCAAAAAGTGTTTATACAGTGCACTGCTGGACTTCTTGGTCCTCATATAACGGATATGTTCAGATATCCTAATCATAAGTGGCCTCGAGGTTTGACCCACATAAAATGCTGAACAACTGCATGTTGCCAGATAGATCACCCAATCACTGCTACAACTGGCAAATAATCCAATATCAAAAACACTTCCCGAATTCTTGCTAGTAAATTGTTTTGATTTCAAAATCCTGTTGCAGTGACTACAATGGCCACAAGGTGAACACCCAACCAGTATTTCCCTCAACATAGTAGATAGTCTGGTAAGAATCATGGGGGATCTGAAACATCGTTTGTAGTGGCTTAGATGTGAACCTAAATTTCTACCCCTACGGAATGAGAAACGACATTTCTCCTGAAGTATTTGTGATAAATTATTGTCAGCCAACGTCTTTGTTCCAATGTCTTTGTACACTATTCATTACTGTGTCCGTGTTCCTTCCACATGTGGTTACCAAACGGATATCTGAGCTGGTCCCCCTTTATGTTTATCCCTATATTTTAGGAGGTCCTCCCTCTTCAATGTTGATGCCCAATTACTTAAACCCAGAACATATCCCATCCTGTAGCCTCTGCCACAAAATCTATTAGTAAGATCATTCCTGAAATGTTCATAAGTAGATTGCTGTGAACAAATACGTCTCATTATTATGAACTGTGACTTGGGGATATTCCTGGCTATGTGAGGTGGATGAAAGCTGGATGTATGGAGAAGGGAATTATACTGTGGATATTTCCAAAATACCTCAGTTTGTAAAGTGTGATCAGCATTTCTGGTGATTAAAACATCAAGATATGTTATTTCTTCTAGATTACAATTCACTGTGAATTGTAGGCCCCATTTATTTTCATTAAGATAGCCCACAAATTCCATCAAATAATCCACATCTGATCTCCATACCATCCAGCAGTCATCCAGAAACCTTCTCCAAATGTTTATTTTTTCCAGGTAGATATCGTGTGTATTATCATAAATGAGGTATTCCTCTACATATGCCATGAATCGGTCTGCATAAATGGGGGCAAATGATGCCCCCATTGCTGTTCCTTGTACCTGCCAATAGCTTTGTTCCTGGTAGAAGACAACATTTTTAGAAAGGACATGTTCAGTGAGACGTATCAAAAAGGTGTTAAAACCAGGTTGGTATAGGTTTGACTAACAATATAGCCAATTTTTGCTGGCCTCCAAACCAGTCCAATGTGGTATGTTGGTGTAAAGTGCACTGACATCAAGTGTACATAGTAGCCATCCTTGTTCTAGTTGCGTTCCAGAAATGATATTCAAGAATTCTGTAGTGTCCTTAATTCTAGAATGGACCCATTTCAAGAGTGGTTGCAAAAATTTGGCGAGAAATTGTGAAAGAGGGTCAGTAATGGACGCTCTGCCCAAGACAATCGGTCTATCTGGTGGATTAAAAAGATCTTTATGAATCTTGGGTAGAAAATAAATATATTGATTTATAGGATCTGATACCTTAAGATGGTACATAGTTGTATCAGACATAATACCCTCCTGTCTGGCAGATGATAGAAAATCATCAATTTGTTTTTTTTAAATCTAAATGTGGGGTCCAAGGGCAATGATGGATTTGTTCTTAAACTAGCCTATCTATATGGAAAACCAATTGGGGTTCACTCATGATGAGATCTTGCAAATAAAATGCACTCTTGTAGAAATCAGAGCAATAAGTGGGGGGCTTCTCAATTGTGAAATAAAAACAGCCTGATGAGCTGGCTCAAAAGGAGAGAAATGTATCTTTTCCAGCACAAAGATAAGATCCCAACAAGGTGCCACCTGCTTTCTAGATGGCCTTAAATGTAAAACCCATTTTAAGAACAGCTTGAACAAAGTCAGGATCCATGGGCACACATGCTGAAATGGCTGACAGATACAACCAACTAAATGAGCAAGTCCCAGGGGATAGCAACTCCCAAACATAGCAACACCAGTGTTACCTAATTCTTGATTTATCCCAGGTTATTATAGTGGCACCAACTAGAAAATCTCTCCCAGATACTGCCATAAGATTTCCTAGTAGCAGGATTTATTGCTTCCTTAGTACCTGCTGCACATCCTCAAAAACAAGATGCCTAAAAGGTATCAAAACTGAATCTTTCAGGCAGACAGATGTAGTTGTTTCAGAATGGGGTGCAACAAACTTCCCCAGTCTTGTGTGAGTAGCTCCAGCCTGTGAGGAAGCTTATAATTGCCCTTGGTGATTTCCATTAAAATGGGAGAACACCACTGTTAACTGTGCCAGAAGGAAGTCACCACAATGACATCACAGAGCCATTTTGAACACTTAGAATGACCCACAATATCAATATAAAGGGTGGGAATGTATAAAGGAACATACTCCTGTCTGAAGAAAAAAATATATATATGTATCTTCTCCAGAGCTGCTTACAAGTAATCTTGGAAACGAACATGTTGAGTTGTCTGTTCCGAAAGGAGGTGAATATATTAAAATGAGGTGTTCCCCACAACTGGATAAATTCCTGGACACCCCCCTTTTAATTTTCATTTGAGGGTCTGTCCTGGTCCTGCTCAGCTTGTCTGCCACAACATTTTGCTCTGATTAAATGTAGGAAGTTTGGAGGATTAAAAAAAAAATGCCTCAAATCAACCTCCTAAAAAGCCACAGCCAGCCTACACAGAGGGGTACAACCTGGTGCCTTCCTGTTTGTTAAGGTACCAAATCACTGTAATGTATGTAATGACTTACAAAGGTCCTGAGAAACATGGATGGGGAAGATCACAGCTAACATCTCTTTCACGCGTGTGTCTTTGGCCTGTCATTTGTTAAAGGCTCTGAAGTTTTACCCTTATTCACATCACTCGCCATACAAAACCCATCGCACTTGTGATGGACTGAGCACGACATGTGAGAGATAAAAGACGACCTGGATTCAGAGAAATCTGGTCTTTCCACCAAAGTTCTCTCTTTTCAAAAAGGCCAGTACTGGAATCTGTAAATACAGTGGATGGCAACATCGGGTCCAAAAACAGACTTTAAAAAGAAAGCACTTAATTTTTCTCATGTGCAATATTGCAATAAGAGTCATGAGAATCAGAGAAGCCATGAACCCTAAAAATCCTGAGAACCTCTGGCTGCAGTCTGGGAGTGAATGGAGAAACTCAGGAACAACCCCATATCCAACTCTGCTTTTTCTTGAGTTAGGAATGCTTTTTGCATGGCCATGTTCAGAAGGCATCCTAGAAACACAACCATGAAAGAGAATGAGAAAGTTTTTCTGAATATTTATCTAGAAACCTACACCTAAAAGGACACTTCTTACCCATGTAAGGGAGTCCTGACATGTGGAAAAAGATTCTGCAAAAATCTAAAATAAAGAAGGCTGTATATGCTGTGCAGTCTGCAACGGCCAGTCACAAAAGCTAGACACCTTGTTATCACTCTTGAAGCAGGGAATAACCCAAAAGGTAATGCAAAGAACTGAAAAAGTAACCCAGACAAAGAAAATCACTGAAAACTTCTGAACTCTGCGCAATAATAATAGGATAAGCATTTTGCAATTTCTGTGTTATCAGAAGACTCCCCTGAGGAATGAGAGGTGAATCTTAGTAAAGTCAGCATTCTGAATTTTGATAATTTCACAATAGGTTGAGAAACAACAGGATGAGCACTGTTCTCAAAGAAAGCTCCTTTCTTGGCAACAAAGAAAATTCTTGATTAAAAAATGTCCTAGCTTATCTCGGGGGGGGGGGGGGGGGACTGGTTCTATTATTCCTGCTGACTGCAGGAAACTGACAACTCTAATTTGGAGGATGAATGGAAGGAAGTAGGCTTTCCCACTGTCAACTGTAACCCTCCTGTAGTAGTTTTATAACCCACTTGTCTGAGACAATGTGATGTTAAAGTAGAAACTGGAAAACTATGCTATGGGAGAGACTGAAGGAGTGGTCTGGGTGAGGAGTTCTGCAATAGTAATTATGTAGTAGCAGACTGGTCCTTTTTCCGGAAGGTTTCCTCCTGCTTGCCAGCAGATTGTAGAGGTGACTTGTTTTGTTTTCAGAACAAAGAACCAGCCTTTTGCAGATTTTAAGAAGGTTGAAAAATCTTAGTGACCCCCCCCCCCCTAAATTAAATTTCCATCTTCCCTGAAATTGTGTAACTGGGTAGTAGAAGGACCAAAGAAAACCTCCTTATCCAAAGACGACTAATATTTCTGATGTATCATTTTCAGAATACATCTGATTGCATACCCACGCAAAACGTCTCATCACAGTAGCTGATGCCATGGACACAGAATCAGTGCAATCATACATACTCATAGGAATGCTTGTGAAAGACAATAAATGAACAGAATTCAGTAAGTAACTATGCTCTGAAGATAAAACAGTGGGAGATTATGCTCCTCAGACTATCAAACAACATGCATTCCAACAAATGAGCCTGATCATTCAGAATTCTGAAGGTGAAGGCTAAAGTTGTGGAGGATTAAATTATCTTCCCAAACCTGTTAAAAGCTTTTCCATCTTTGTCCAAAGATTAAGGATTAGCATTCACCAACTTTTTGTTAGCATCTGGACTACAAATAGAAATAGCTGCTGGGTCTGACATTACGTGAGAAATAAATATTTTTTAAGACTAAGTAGCCTTATAAAGTCAGTCTGCCTTTTTCAAAGCTGAAGGTTGACTATCAGGCATACTGCAGGCAAAAGAAAATTCCTTTAAGGTTTATTCTAAGGAAACATTTTGCTTTGAATCAGAATCTGGGATTTGGGCAAAAAATACAGATTACCTATTCCTATTACTCTCATGATCATCTGACAAAGAATCCTCGGAAAATGAGGAAAATGACTTATTTCTTCCACAAATTCTCATTCATACGCCAGAGGTTTATTTAGCCAAAGTAATACATTTTACTTCAACAGAAAAACAGTAAGATAAATATTTTATTTCATTTCTTTTTTTCTAGAGACATTCCTAGAAGGGGACGAACTCAAGGATACTGTAACCTAGGGACTAGGTCTCTGCACTTGGCTATGCAGGGATTCACTCCCTGCTTAAACTCCCAAGCCTGAAGAAAGTCTCTCTCCCATGCTGGGCTAATGACACCTGACCAGACTGAGAGGACATGGAAAATCCTGCAATTATAGTTGTTACAGAGGCTACACTAGAGGGATCTTGAGAAGGTGGTGAGTGGTCCGAGGAACAACAAATGGTCACTAAGGAGTCACCCCCAAAAAGGTGAAGCAATGACTGAGCCTAATGTGCGTCAGTAAGAGCTCCTTTGATAGGTTCCTCTTCTTTGGAGCAGAGACTGAGGAAGCAGTAAACTGATCCATATACCAGCCGAAAATGAAGTTTGAACCCTTATCAAAGCTGCTGGAAGGAGTCAGTAAGTTGTCACTGGTGTACACAAGCACCTAACACATACAACTTTCCCCTAAAAACACATAAGCTCAAATAAAAATCACAAAACCAGCACAAAAGCAACACACTTTCACAGTTTAGTTGCCCAGTTAAGAATAGAGAGTCTCTGATAAAAATGATCTGTCTGATGAAATGTTTCCAAAAAAAGTATACTGTAAGAACTAGATGTCATTCTCTTCACTGTTGCAGTATTCCTTACAATAGGGATCCCCTGACAAGGCTGGCCCGATGTCCGGCCACTATACCACAGCCTCTAGGTTACTTAAGGTACGCCGTATGTTACATGCATGCTCCCCACATATAGCATAAGGCCATAAAGGTGATGTCTGGACGTACCATCCTTAGAACTGACAGCCTCATTAGGAATGCCAGTCCAAGGAGTAGAGACATAACAAGTATATCCAAAAGAGAAAAGAACCGGGGGGGGGGGGGGACAGAATACTGCAACAGTGAAGATAAGGACATCAACCTTTCTGGTAAGTTCTTACGCAATTGTACTATGTCCTTCCATTTCACTGTTGCAGTATTCCTTAGAATAGGGAGACTGCAAAAGCTCAGGAAGAAGAGAGGGAGGAGGAAGGAACAGAAGAGCTTTCTAGGAGCCCATAAAGGATGGCCCTAGCAAAGCCAACAAAATAAAATGGCTTTAGAAATACAAAAAGAAACAGTTTGCTTGGAAATAACCAATCCTAAGGATCTAGGATGAAAAGAAACAAAAAGCTGAGCAGATTTATGAAAATTCAGTCTTATCCAAATAAAATCTAAATTGTCTGTGCACATCCAAAGTGTGCAGCACCTTCTCACTAGCAGATTGGGAGAAGGGAAAACAAGTGGGTAAATGAATAGACTGATTAAAAGACAACTCATTCACCACTTTGGGCATAAAAGAAGGATTAGTCTGAAAGGACACCCTGTCCTTATAGAACACTAAAAAAGGAGGACAAGCTATAGGAGCTTGAAGCTCAGACACCTGTCTGGTACAAGAAAAGGCTAACAAAAGAAGTGTCTTCCAAGAACAATGCCACAAGGAAGCTGAAGTTGCAGGCTCAAAAGGAGCCTAGGTCAATTTTCCAAAACAAAATTAAGATTCCAGGGAGGAGGGACAGGCTTCCTGAAAGGACTAATATGAAGGATGCCTTTAAAAACTACTTAGCCTCAAAAAGGAGGTTAAAAAGGCAGACAATACGAAACAGCTTATAACTGGGCCTTAACAGAATAAGCCAACCCAACACTGAGCAGTTCACACAGATGAGAACACCAAAGGAGTGTTCGCAGAAAGTGTATCCAGGTTACGAGAAAGACACTAAACAGAAAACCTCTTCTATTTGGATAAGTAGGGTTTCCTAGTTGTAGGCTTCCTGGCCTCATGCAGGACCCTAAGCATGTCCTCAGAAAAAAAGGTGTCTGTATGGAATCAAAATCCTATCACCCACAATGTCAGTTTAAGAGTGGACAGGTGGGGGATGGATGAGAGATCCCTTGTCTTGTGTGAGTAGGTCCTGTGAAGTAACTTATGATGACTGCCCCTGGCTAAATACAGAAAAAGAGGGAAACAATGCTATCTGGGCCAAAATGGAGGCATCAGCAAGATTTTGGGAGCATGCTGTTGTATTTTGAACAAAACTTTTGGAATGAGAGGAAGGGGAAGGAAGCCATAAAGAAACATCCCCTTCCAAGAAAAAGAGGGGTTATCCAGATTCCAGACCAGAGGACCTAAGACTCTGACACAAAAAAAAGAGGAAGCTGTCTGTTCAGAGGGGAGGCAAAAAGATCCGCTTGAGGAATCCCCCACTAGTGGACAATGTCCAGAAATACATCTCTGTGAAGCATCCACTTGCAGGATTGTGTTATGGACCTGCTGAAAGAGTGCAACTTCATTCTGACATGAGGGAATGTAAACTACCTGAAGCATCACATGATACTGGATAACTAGCTCCCGCACTAGGAAGTGCCAACTGGCATAGAAGGTAAAATCTTGTCCCCCCCGCTTGTTGACATACCACATCACTGTGGTATTGTCTGTAAACACCTTGAGAGGCCCTGGGGAAAAGAGGGTGAAATGCTTGAACAGCCAGTAGAAGAGCTCTCATCTCTGACATTGATGTGGTCTTTGCTTTACTGAGATGACCAAGGACCCTGCACCTCTAGAGAGCCTAAGGATGCTCCCCATCCCATGTTTGAAGAGTCTATGAACAGCTCCTGAGAGGGAAGAGGGGGTTAAAACGGGAGTCCTGGATTGATAGTTAACTACTGTATCCACCAATGAAATTGCAGCTTGAGGCATGGAAGAAGAGGAACTAATAAGTCAAGAGGATGAGAATGCCGAAGCCAGACTGACATTAAAAAACACTGAAGTTTTCTTATGTGGAGCCTGGCAAGAGAGAGTATAGGAACGGTGGAGACCATAAAACCTACAGCTCTCAGAACTCCCTGGCTGTGACTGAGGCCAGAGGAAGAAGGGATTGAAAGAATGACATGAGAGTTAAGGCCTTGGGAGGAGGCAGAGAAGCCAGTATTTGAACAGTCTGTATCCTGCACCCCAGAAATACATGATCCTGAGGAGTCGTCGTACAGGACTTTTGGAAATTTATAGTGAACCTCAAGCTTTGCAAGACAGAAATGGCAAAGTAAAGATGCTGCATTAGAATCTCTGGAGAGGATGTCTGAAAAAGGAGATTCCCCTTAGCCTGCAAAACGCAATCACAGGAATGAGGCATTAGGTGAATATCCTTGGGGCAGACAGAAAGGCCAAAGGGCAAAGCAAAGAACTGAAAATGCCAGGAAGCAACAGAGAAATGTATAAACTTCCTGCAAAGGGGATGACTAGGGATATGAAGATAAGCACTCCTGAGGTCCAGAGACACTAGGAAAGCCTGAGGAAGCAGCAGAGGGAACAAAGTCTGAAGACAGACGACATCTGAAAGGAAGGGACCTTCATAAAAGTGTTTAGGTTAGAGAGATCCAGAATGGGTTATAAGTGCCTTCTTTCCTGGGGACCACGAACATTCTGGAGTAAAATTCCTTCCCCCTTTGAGAAAATGGAACTTCCTGAATAGTTCTCAGAGTCAAAACATCCTGAAGCACTCCTGGAAAAAATGCCAACTATTCCTGAGGGGTCTGAGGAATGCCAAAGGGGGAAGAGATTTCCACACCATGTAGTACCCCCTAGGTAGATAATGGACAGAACCCAGGAATCCCGAGTAATCTTTAACCAAACTGGAAGGAATAGGAAAGATGGAGAGAGAGAGAAGAATGTGGCTGAGAAGAACAGGATACTCAGATTGCACTTGGCTTGTTAGGAAAAGGGGATTTCTGTGTCACAGGAATTTGGGTAGCTTTGGCAAGAGGAGCCCTTTTCCCACCCTTTTTACCCATGGGAGGAGGATGAGACTACCTATGAACAAAGGCTAGCTTACTGGGGTAATTCCTTTGAAATTTAGGCAAAGGAGAGACAAAAAAGTACAGTTATGTACACTTACCATAAATGTAGATCTTCAAAGTGTATTCACTGCTGCAGTCATTACATTTGGATTATCTGATTGCAGGTAGCTCTCAGTCGGCCTGATTAAAGTCTCGGGTCCTGTGTCGGTTGCTGTCCCTTCTTCCATGACATCAGGCCGTCAGGGGTATAAAACATGCAGCCGACACCATTACATCAGTTTTTTCTTGCCCCATATGTCAGATGCCCCCTAATGGAAAGCAATTAAATATAAAAGTACAAAGATATACCTCCAACAAAAAAGCAAATACACCAAAAAGGCTTTTAAGCATAGTAAAGGAAAGTAGAGGTATAGCCAAAAGAAGTAAGGGGGCTGGACGGAGGGTAACCAGGACTGCAACAGTGAATACACTCGAACATCTATAATTATGGGAAGTGTACACAACTGTACTATGTTCTTCTTGTTTCACTGTTGCAGTCATTACGTTTGGGTAGATTCCCAAAGCTATGGTTGGGAGGAGGAATTTAGACAGCATTAGGGCCAGCTAAAAGGCCCTGCAAGACTGCAGTGGCAAAGCCAGCTCTGGATTTAGAGAAAATTGGCAAATGATAATGCTTGGTGAAAGTATGTACAGAACTCCAAGTAGCAGCTTCTAGGATGTCCCTGGTAGGGACGCCTCTGAGGAAGGCTGTGGAGGTAGATGTGGCCCTGGTGGAGTGAGGTCTGATCCCCTTGGGGGATAGGTTTTCCATAGTGCTTATAGCAGAAATGAATGCAATGGCTTATCCATTTAGAAATGGTTTGCTTTGAAATAGCCTTCCCCTCTGCCCCTGCAGCAAATGCCACCAGCAGTTATTCAGATTTCCTTTGAGATTTAGTCCTTTCCAAGTAGAATCTAAGTTGTCTGTGAACATCTAAGGAATGCAGTATCCGTTTCCCTTTATTCTGTGGATTGGGAAAGAAGGTTGTCAAATGAATGGACTGATTAAGAGCCACACTGGATACCACCTTGGGCATGAAGGATGGATTGATTCGGAGGGACACCCTGTCCGCATGAAAGATGATGAAAGGCTCCACTGCCATAAGGGCCTGTAATTCAGATACCCTTCTAGCTGAAGTGATTGCTAAAAGGAAAGCTGTTTTCCCAAGAAAAAAAATTTAAGTCTGCAGTAGCAGCTGGTTCGAAAGGAGGTAGGATGAGCATCTCCAAGACAAAGTTAGGGTCCCAGGCTGGAGTTGGAGCTCTCCTGGGTGGTCTCAAATTTTTGGCCCCTCAGAGGAACTGCTTGAGCAGTGGATGAGAGAAGAGGAGGTTGTGTGTTAATATGAGCTGAAATGGCTGAGGCATGGATTTTAATGGAGGAAAAAGACAGACCCTTGTGAAGCATCTCAGTTAAGTATTGTAAAATCTGAGGTAAATTGGGTGCTGCTGTGCTCATCCCTTGAGATTGGTTCCAGGCACAGAATCTTTTCCATTTTTCCAGCATAAGATTTTCTAGGCCTCCTTGCCTCTAAAATGATATCCACCACAGGTTTGCTGAGGGATGGTAAAGGAGAGATTAAGTAATTAGACAGGCTGCAAGGTTCAGTGTTAGAAGCTGAGGGTGCAGAATCTGGTTCTCCTGCTGAGACAGCTGGGAAGGAGTCTGAGGCAGGTGCCATGGAGATAACTATGACACACTGCAGGAGGGGGGTACCAGTGTTGGCGCGGCCAGTCTGGAGCAATCAAAATCATCCTTGGTTTGTCCTGTTTGATTTTTAGTAGTACTCTAGAGAGCAGAGGCAGTGGAGGGAAGGCATATAATTTTTTCCAGCTGAAGGACAGAGCATCCACTTTCCAGGCTGTTTGTGGGGAGTCCTTGTGCAAAATTTGTCCAATTGGTGGTTCTGGGGAGATGCAAACAGGTCTATATCTGTGCTCCCCCATGTGCTTGTCAACATGTTGACAATCCTTGGTTCCACTTGGGTCCATGAGGTTTCTGCTTAGTCCGTCTGCCAGTGTATTTAATTTTCCTGACAGGAACTGAGATTGTAGGTGCACTTGGTAGCTCAAGGCTGTGTTCCACAATGCCATGGCTAGTCTGCAGAGGGGGTAAGAATGTGTACCCTTGCTGCTTGTTTATGTACAACATAACAGTGGTGTTATATGTCTTTATCATTAGTTGCCCTGGAAGAATGTGGTCCTTGAAGGCTGTCAGAGCATTCTGTACAGCTAACATTTCTTTTTGATCAATATGCAGGTGCCTTGGACTTGGGTTGCATTTGCCCTGAATGCACTTCCCTGCCAGGTGAGCCCCCCATGCATAGTCTGATGCATCTGTTGTTAGGGTTTGGGTGGCAGGGGTTGGTGTGAATGGTAGTCCCTTGTTTTGGTGGCAGGCCTCTGCCCACCAAAGGAACTCTAGGCGTTGGCAAGGTATGATAGGAATCATTGTTTCTAGGTCCTGAGAATGTTGACACCATAGGCTTTTTAGATACCACTGTAGTTTCCTCATATGCAGTCTTGCATATGGAATTAGAAGAATGCAGGAGGCCATGAACCCCAAGGCTTGCAGTATTTGTCTTGCAGATAGCAGGGTTTTTGTGGCCACTTGTTTGAAGTAGGTTGTCAACTGAATTTGCTTTTCTGGCATGAGGTAAGTCATCTGGGAAGTTGCATTCAAGTTTGCTCCCAGGAATATAATTTGTTGACAGGGTACCAGGTGTGATTTATTTTTGTTTATGGTGTACCCTAGACAAGTTAGAACCCTTTTTACAAAGGCCAGGTGATTCAAAAGTATGTCCTGGCTTTCTGCCTGAATTAGACAATCGTCCAGGTATGGGTATATTTGAATATTTCTTTGCCTGCAAAATGCAATAACTGGAGTTAGGCACTTTGTGAATACCCTGGGCGCAGTAGATAAGCCAAAGGGCAGTGCAGAGAACTGATAGTGCGTGTAGCATGCTTTGAAGTGTAGGTATCTTCTGCAAGATTCCCTGATTGGGATGTGCAGTTATGCTTCTTTTAAATCTAGTGTCGCCAATCAGGCATATTTGCCTAGCATAGGAAGTAATTGGTGAAGAGTCAGCATCTTGAATTTTGGAATCTCCAAAAAGGTGTTTAGAGTAGACCGGTCCAGGATAGGAGGCCATGAATTGTCTTTTCTGGGTTCCAGGAAAAGTCTTGAGTAGAAACCTTGTCCCTTTTCCTCTTCTGGTACCAGTTGAATAGCCCCCATGCTTAAGAGAGAAAGTACTTGTTTTTGAGCCTCTGCCCACTGATTTGGGGGTAGGTCCGGCTACCCACTTGGTGTTGGCAACGTGTGGAAGTGAAATACGTATCCCTGGGACACTATATTTAAAACCTATTTGTCCTGGGTAATGAGTTCCCAATTCTTTGTATGAAGAGCAATCTTTCCCCCCAAAGGGGCAGTCACTTGATAAGTGCTTGGAAATTTTAAAAGGACGTCATTGAGACAATATACCATAGGGGGGACTCTTATTATTCCCAGACTTGGAAGTGGAGACCCCCACTGCTTAGTTCCGAGAGTCCCCTGGGACTGAAACCTGGGGTTTTGCTGTGTCTGGGTTTGGCTTGAGAAGATCTGGAAGGGGCTGGAAAGGACCAATTCTTAGAGGGCCAATGCCTACTAAATCTAGGAGGCTGAACTTGTAAAAAATATTTAACAGTTTGCATAGCTTTAGCTTTATCTTCCATCTTTTTAAGAACTTCCTCAGCCTTGTTGCCAAACAGGCGATCCTGATTTAAAGGAGCATCCAACAATTTAGCTTTAACATGATCAGGCAAAGATTGCTCCTTAAACCAAGCATGCCTTCTGAGCACAGACCCAGTAACAGCAGCCCTGCAAGAGGCCTCTAATGAATCAAAACCACATTGCAAGGTATGTTTTCCAACTTGTTCGGCAGAATGCATTAAATCCTGTAATTTTTTATTTTCCACACCGTCAGGAATCAACATCATTTTCTGTTTAAGCAGTCCAATAACATGTTGCTGATACTTTAACATATGAAACTGGCAGTTTAAAGCCCTAATGGCCAAGGCTGCAGAAGTGTAAACCTTCTCACCCCATCTATCCAGCGCCCTGGAGTCTCTATCAGAAGGGGTAGGATTTTTAACAGTAGAAGCCTTAATGTCCTTGGGCCCCTGTGAAATAGTCCCTGGATCTGCAATAGGATTTTTGAAAAGGAACTTGTGGGACTCAGGGACCTTGTAATATCTGTCAGGTTTTCTGGGAGCAGGAGGCAAGGAATCAGAGGCCAAACTAGATTCCGAAAAAGCATCAACAATGTCTAGTACAGGAGGAATGGCTTAATCCCTATGCTGAGGTAGGAGAAGGAAATCACTAAGCCTCTTTTCTGAATCAGAAAAATCCTGGCTTTGCCAGTGGAAATGCTCCCTTAGAGTATGTAAGGTTTCCCCAAAAGAAAAATCCTCAGGAGGGGAAGCAGAGGGAATAGAGTCCTCTGCATCAGAATCTTCATAAGTAGATAACGGCAAATCCAGATCATCAGAAGAATCAGGAAAAACAGAATCCTGATCAGAAGATTCATAATCAACTTCAGTCCTAGGCCTCTTAGAAGGGGGGGGTTGGCTACCCCTGATTACAGTTACTAGATCTTCAGCCATTCTTATCATTTGTTTTTTAGGTATAGAGGCCTGAGCATGTGGCCTGGGCGTCGGTTTTTGAGACATGGATCGAGATTTAGGCCTAAGTAAAGAAGGAGGTGTCGATTTAATATGCAAGTCTGTAGGCCTGAATACACCCTCAGAAGCCGGAGTCTGCTCAGCGGCTCCAGCCCATCCAAGGTAGAGACATACGCGGGTTCCATAGTTGAAGCATCTCGCGGCATACCAGACTCCGAATGGGTCTCAGTAGAGGCCTATGAATCAGAATTAGCGGGTATCAGGGGCTGCGAAAGCACCTCATTGAGTACCGGTGAACTGACGACTGGCTTAGGAGAAGCGTCGTCTGCAGTTTTGGACCTCGGCGGCCTCTGTCTTTATCTTTGCATTTTTTCAGAATCCCAGTAGTTGGATGGCTAACAGACATTTCTGGATAATTAAACCGAGAACCGAAATATTTAGAGGTGAAAATATACAGACGACGGATAGTGGTGCGCTGATTAAATAAAGCACAAAAATGACAGCAAGGTACGTCGTGGTCAGGGCCTAGGCAAGGAATACAGTATGAATGAAAGTCTTTATAAGGTATTTGCTTTTCACAAGTAATGCAATTATCAACTTTTACTGACATCGGTAAGGAGCAAGAAAAAGTTTCCCCAACGGGGTAATTAGCTTTAGTTGAAGACTTCGGTCCTGAAACTCGAAAATGAAAATTTCAGGAGTCGGCCGACCGGCACTTGTGAACTGTTTCTGCTTCGGGCACCGCATGGCAAGAAAGACTGATGTAATGGCATCGACTGCATGTTTTATACCCCTGACGACTTGACGTCATGGAAGAAGGGACAGCAACCGACACAAAACCCAAGACTTTGTTAATCAGGCCGACTGAGGGCTACCTGCAAGCAGATAACCCAAATGTAATGACTGCAACAGTGAAACACGAAGAACATCATGTTTTAGTTCCTTTAAAGCCTTGTCCTTATCCTGAACAGGCTTAAGCAAATCAGCAGCAGCTGCACCAAATAAGTGTTTGTTATCCAGAGGCACATCCATTAACTTACCCTTAATATCATCAGGCAATGGGGTGAAACCAAAGCCAGGAATATCTCATAGAACCAAAAGCAGAAACACCTGCTACATCATAAATGCACTAGCAGAATAGCGAGCCACCTGAGAATAAGTCCTTAAGAAGAAGAGAGCAGAAGTCTTTGCTTCAAAATGAGGAAGGTCAGAAATTACCTGACAGGCCTGAGAAAGAAGAGCTAAAATATATCTTGACATATGGGTTTGATGATGGACAGCCCTAAAAACAACGGTATAAACCTTCTTACCCAGCCTTCCCATAGTTCTGCTGTCTTTATCAGAAGGAAGCAACTTCGTAGAGGGCAGTAAGTGAGATGGCTTGTCAGATGCCACAGACATCACAGAGGGGTCAGCAGGACATTTAGAGAGAAACTTGCAATCAGGCACCTTATAAAACCTATCAGGTTTTTTGGGGGCAGGGGGCTGGGAGTCTGGAGCCTGAGACGAAGTAGAAAAGGCATCCAACAAGGCAACAAAAACAGGAGAAAAAGCAGAAGGTCTAGGAGGAGTGCATTTGCAGAAGCTCCTAATACCTTTTCTGAACTCAAAAACCCGGGCACAATCCCACTTAAAGAATTCCATCGTTCTGGAAATTGTAACCCCCGAAGGAAATCTCCTCAAACGGATTGTTAGGACTAGTGGACTCCTCTTCCTCAGAACCATAATCTAAGAGAGAAGGAATCTGGGAAGAATAAGCAAGTGATTCCTTATCTGAAGCCACCACCTCCTCAGAGGAATCCTGTTCTCTAGGCCTTCTGAGGAACGTAGAGGGCCAAGGTGAAGTAGAGAACCAAGGTGTAGCAGGAACAGAAATACCTTGAGAAGGTTTCAAAGCCATAAAGGCATTAAACAACCGAAGAGAAATTCTGCCATTTGCCATTCACTGCACGGGTCCTTGGGAGCAGGAGAAAAATGTTTTCTTTTTAAATGGGACATCCGCCTTGTAGAACTTAGAAGGCTCAGACCCCAGATGGCATTCTACAATGGTCATCAGTACTTCCTGCCTAATCAAAATCTGAGGAACACTCCTAGGCACTTTGGTAATAATCAGCTGTGGTTCCCCACTGAACATTCGAAGTGGACGTATGCAAGGCCTCCAGGGATGTGCGTGAGGTCAGACCCATGCCGGCCTCCGAAGTGGTTGCGCCAGAGGAATCCAATGAGGGAGATGGGTGATCTTCCAGGCTTTCAATATCCTTGGGAGAGAGCCAGCTGAGGCGGTACAGCAAAAGAATTGGACCTAGATTTCTTGGCCACCTTCTTCGCGGACAGCTGACCGTTGGAGTGGGAAGTTCCTTCCATAGTGTCTTTTGCTAAAAGCTTAAGATGTTGGATCTCTTAATATAGGGCCAGAGAGGAAAGCAGATTATAGAGTGTCTTTGGGACAAAAGCCTGATAGATGGAACAGGATGTGTATGATCGTGGGAAGCACAAAGACAAAATAAATAATGCTCATCACAATCTTTATGAGGAACCTGTCACCAGCACTGGCATTCACCCTTTCTGGATGACATGAGCCCCACAAGCAACAAAATAAAAGGAAAAAAGATAAGAGCAAAAACTCCAAAGGGGCACTTATCTGAAATTGGCTTGGTGAACCAGCAAACGAAGCAGGCTTTCAGACCGATCAAGAGATGGTGTTCGCACTGGAAGAAAGAAGTTCTGAAAATGGCATGTTTGGATGTCACCTTTATGACCTATGCTACACATGGGGGAGCATACGTGTGATGTACAGTGTACCTTATGCAACTTAATGGCTTTGGTATACTGGCCGGATGTCAAGCCACCCTTAGCGGGGGATCCCTATTGTAAGGAATACTGCAACAGTGACATTGAAGGACATCAAACACAAATTGCCAGTATCTTAGAAAGGCACAAATTAAAAAATTATAAAACAATTTACTGCAGGAGTAGTTACAACTGCAATACAAAAAGAGTATTTAGCAACCTGCCAGTCTTGTCCAGTTTATGTTGGTAAGACTGTGTGGCATTTAAAACAAAATTTATGAACATATGTACACCATTCGTAAACAATGTCAAGACCGCTTTATATAGGCTTAATATTAAATGATATAATATTAAGAAGCTTTATTTTTTTGTACTTGAAAAGGTTTCCTTTCCTGTATTTTGGAGGAAACTAGGAGAATAAGGTGGAGTATAGAGAAGTTTACTGACAATTCTAGATGCCACTTATATACCAGATTTGAATGAGAAACAGTGTTTTAAAATTGGATGAGGTTAAGTTGTAGACTAAATTAGGTTAATATTGTTTTAAATATCGTGAGCGTCATTAATCTATGTAATGAGTATTTTCTTATGGTTGTTGTACCACATTTTTAATTGCTTCTTTAATGTTTTATTATTACAGGTACAATGAGTCACACAGTCTTTTTAAATGTATATAAGGTTAACATATGATGTGTTTGTTCAGTTTCATAAAGTCTGACTGAATGACCGATGAAAGTGCTAAATATAATGCATCTTCTTTAGTACAACCATTTTAGTGATGATTGCGGTTGGTGTTATTTTTTAATTTTGTTTTTCATTACACCTACAAGTTGTGCCGGTTCTTCTTTTGGTTCTAAATTAAGATGGAAACCCCGATTCTGATTTAAAAAAAAAAAAAAAAACATTTATACTATCAGTACCCCCAACAGAGTCTATCTTGATTAAGCATAAAGATTCATGGACCCAATCTGGTAACATTTATGTACTTATGTAAGAGGTAATAGTTAAAAGTTCATAGTCAAGATCTCAATGGAGTTCTTTTTGTTCTGAAAACTGCTGCGAAAAAAATCAGTGAGGTTACTACTTGTAGATATTACACTATTCACATCTTTAATGGTTAAACCATATGTTGTTAGATTAAAAAAGCTTCTGGTATGTTTAAATAAGGCTTCAAAGGATTATGGGAAATACAAGGTAATTAAGTCACAAGACCATTTAACACCTCATCACTATTTACCCTCAGGCTGTTCACTGCTTCTCAAGGAGGGCAAAGCAGATTGGCCCCAGAATACATTTATGGGTACCCACCCAATTATTTATACTTAATCTGAAGCATGCTAGGGTGTCACTTTGCTTAAGTCGTACGAGAAGTCTGTTCCAAAGGTTGGGCATGGTGTTAAGTAATAAAACTTGCTTGAGTGGCAAATGTATGCTGGTGTAGATTTAAGTTTCTAGTTTAGGTACTACTAGTATTATTTGACATTTTTGTTACTAGTTGTATAAGCAGATAAAGTAAACTCATACCTCCTTATGGTTTTCCTGATGCCTCAAGAGATGTTTTTATTGGTCCAGTAATGTTTATTTTTCCTACAAGGTATGTGAAGAGTCCTATTCCATCAAGGAGGATTTTATTATTAACTTGGAGTCTTCTACTCCCAGGTTCATGTTTTCTGCTAATACTTCATTGATTCTGTGGTAAGGGGAATTCATGCAATTTCCCACAGAAAGAGAATCCATATACTGTTTCTAATTTTCATTTATCAAGTTCCCTCAAATGTTAATACAGCTGGCAGGTAGAATTTCCTCATCTTGGTATGATTAGGTTATTCAAAGATTTATCTAGTGGTGAAGTCCAGATTACACAAATGTGGTGAGAAAACCTAATGCAAGTGAAGGTTTAATATTCTTAACTACTTGGTTGAGATAAAATTATATCAAGAATGTTTTCACTTCCTGTCCAAAAATTAACATCTATGTAGCCATACCCTACCAAACCATGCATGGTATGGTTCCAGAAGGCAGGATTCAATGGTTCATCAAGCTTCTTACACAACAATACTACTAAATGTTTCTGATGGGAGAAGACAAGTGTAAGAGGTCAGTCCAGACCTCATAATTAGCTTGAAAGCATCACCCAAGGAGAGGTCATCCACAAGGGAAGTAAACAGAATTTTGACTCATTAACGCTATCCAACTGAGAAAACAGTCCTAGGCCCCTCTGAACCCGTGCAAAATTCTGAGGTGAGGGAGTGCCACGACTGCTGCTACTTACAGGTGTGAACACATACAAGGATGAATGAGCGACAGCACTGTTCAATATTGGAAAAATCAGGAGCCAGCAATGGTATATACATTACTAAAGGCAGCATGGTGGGGAGAGAAGCTACCATCAGGGCTAGTATAATCTTTATCCTGAATTTCCTTAATGAACCTATACTGAATTTCCTCAATGAACCTGTCTCTCAAGGTCCCATCTGGCATCTACGAACTGCTTGAAATTCAGTCTTTGAACCATGTAGGTGGACACTCCTTGGTCACAACTAGATATGGAGACACTATGACTTGTCTCAGATGGAATCTCTCTGGTCCTGTTTAACTCTGATCCATGAACAGATGGCTCGTGGGCTGACCTCCAGGATAATAATGGTCAACTAAAGGTGCCAGATGATCATCTGAAGACAGGATGGTGCAAGAAACTTGAGATGAACCTTACCCCAGGGTGGGAGCTGAGCATGTACTTCTGGTGTCCCTCAAGACCCTTGATGGGAGGCCAAAGACCATTCTGGGCTCCAATACTCACTTGCTGAGGGTGAGCTCATGACCAGAGAGGTGCAGAGTTAGACAGAAAATGAAATTACTGCAAGGAAATTAAAGCCTGGATCTTGGTTTGTTGCAAGGACAATACTGTTAATTTCCACACGAACAGCTTTTGCCTGCCACCGTATTTATGAAATAAGTTAACAACTTTTCTGGTCTTTGATATCAAGCAGCTAGTGTGAATCTGTAGCACTGCTGGCAATCACTGACTCATACTCTACCCTGACAGTGTACAGCCAATGCCAGTGAAATCATACCAGAAGAAAACAAAACAGAGAGACACAAGCTACATGAAATGCAAGTTACATAATCACTGGTCAAAAATCACACAATTCGACAATGCTGGGTATACAGTAAGCACTGAATTTTTCTTCCTTATTAGCAAAACATACATACCTTGTCAGCTACCTGAGCCTTCTCAAGAACTGCAATGGTATCTTTGCTGCTTGACAAATTCTGTTCCAGTTTCTGTATCATGGTAGCCTATTATAAAGAGAACGGTTAACACCCATTAATGAAGTCACATCATGTAATTATTTTTACGGGCTCTAGACAACTCAATAGCAAATTTTAACAATGCAGCAGAAAGACAGGGCAAACTTTCAAATATAATACTTATGAATTATAGTGTTTCAGAGGAGAAATGACTGGTTACATCTGTATCTGCTATAAAGCAAGCTCTTTCAAAGTATTTCATTCAGAATAAAGTGCAGAATCATCTAGACAAGTCACTCCCTCTAGCAAATACTTTTTTTGAACAATTCAGACCCCCCCCCCTACCACTAAGCCTCTTTTAGTATTGCATGCGTGTGCATACACACACACAACACACACGCATTTATATATATATATATGCCCCCTTCAAAACATCTAAAACCCATAACATCTAATTTCATAACATTGAGACCAGAACATTTAAAACATTGAATTTCATAACATCTAACAGTACAAATCACATGAAAATAACATCTCCTCCGCATATAATGACACCAAACACACTTTTTACTACGTTTCTGCAGGAGGGCTTTCTCTTACAGTGGGGTTAGGAAATTAACTTTTTCCCACTGTAGTGTGATCTTGGACTTGGTATATTTAATTTACAGGGGGGGTGCAGGGGGGCTTACACCCCTGCAGAAACATACTAAGAAGTGTGTTTGGTAGTCTAGTGTCATTGTATGTGGAAGGGGTGTTATTTTCTTGTGATTTGTAGTGTTAGAAGTTATGAAATTCAATGTCATGGGTTTTAGATGTTCTGGACTCATTGTTATGAAATTAGATGTTATGGGTTTTAGATATTTCAAAGTAGACTCATATACATTCATTTTACATTTGTTGACTGGAATAGTCTGACTGGATTCATGTCCATTTTCAGAGGAGGCCCTGGGAGAAAAGCTCCAAGGTAAACAGATACAATAAAAACATTGAAGACATATTAGAGATATGGCATTGACAAAGAATACATAAGCAAACATGAATAGACAAGATCACAGGTTAGAGTTACATTTTCATCTAATAAAATTAAACAGTAGTTTGAATAGATTATTCATATTCATGATGAGAGCTAGCCAGGCTTGTTTGCAGTGGCAAAGCCAGTTTTGTGCTAGATTGTTGTTTGAGTTTAGTTTTAAATTGGCCTAGGGAGGAGAGCAAAGTAGTATCAGCTGAAAGGGAGTTCCAGGCTCTGCCTGCAGTGTTTGCAAAGAGGGAATCACTGGCTGCAGTGTTAATTTTGATTATCTGAATTAGTAGTCTGTTCGAGGATCGAAGCAGTTTCTGATTGTTATAGGGGGTGATAATATTTTTAAGAGCTGGGGTATTATCTGGATTATACAGGATTTTATTAGCCATAATCAGAAGGTTATATTGGATTAGACTAGGAAGTTCTAGCCACCCAAGTTGGTTAAGGTTGATGCAGTGGTGTGTTCTAAAAGGCAGGCCCAATGGCAAACCTGGCAATGTGATTGTAACAGGTTGACGGTCTATTAAGTAGAGTCTTGTTTAGATTAGAGAGAAGGGGGGAAAGCACACAGAAGTGTTGAAAGTAGGTGAGAGCAAGCTATGGCAATCATAGCTGGAGGGGTTAGGAAGGCTTTTATTCTATACAGTGACCCAAGTTTTTTATTGGTCTTGATCAATTGATTTACATGTAGGTCAAATTTTAGGTTATTATCAACTAACACTGACTCCAAGTGTTTTCTTATGCTTTGGTATGTATTTAGTGTTAACTTAATGGTTGTATTTTAAACTGAATTTTTAAGCTGTATTTTTAAACTGTATTTTACACCAAGTTATAGACTATGTTTAGACTGTATTTTATACCCTTGCAGGGTATTTGTTAGCTGCAGGTTATGGGTTCAGAGTATAATTTTCAGGGCTGTGTGTGGGAGAGCAGAATGAACATATAACATTCAGGGTTGAATTTTAAGTTAAGACTTCATAGGTTCGTAGGTTCATAGGTGTATACTAGGCTATCTGCCCTAAGGCATTTATAAGCCTAGCCTAAAGTTTTGTGGCTTACGCCACCCCTTATATGAAAAAATACTGTGCCCATTAGTTTGTTGTGCCTCTGTCCAGCAGTGACACAGAGATGATTCCCGGGGTAAACCTACGATCTCCCATCCACAGGTCAAGATCTCTCTTGAACAGAGCCAGTGAGGTGCTCTGCCTCACATGGACCGGGATTTTATTCCACAGCATAGGGAGTCTCTGAGTGATAAATCTATCCCTCCAGCACGTCCTATTTATATCCATGCTAAGGTTTAAGTCGCTTGCTCTAGTGGTTTTGGTGGATTTGGATTTTTTGAGGTGGAGCATGTCCATTAATTCTGGGTTGGACATGGCCTTGTATGTCAGGCACATGTCACCTCTGAGCAGACGGTATGCGACTGAATAGAGCTGGAGTTTCTTCAATCTGGCAGCATATGACAGATTTTGGAGTCCCTTTATCCTTTTGGTGAGGAACTTTTGGGGTCTCTCCAATTGCTGCAGATGTCGGGTGAGATACATCCCGAATGGGGCATTGTACTCGATCATTGGTCTGATAAGTGAAGAGTACAGGGGAACAATGACCTCACTAGATCTGGATGTGAATCCCTTCATGATCAGGTGGGCAATGTAGAAGGTCTTTCTAACCACTTTAGCAACGTGAGTGTCAAAGAAAGGCCACTGTCAACCTGGGTCCCCAGGTCCCTGATAACCTCTTCTGTGCTTAGTGGATTGCCACCTATATGGTAGCTTGGGGTTACCTTGTTTTTCCCAAAGGGTATGACTATACATTTTTGGCGTTTAACTTCAGGCCATGGCTCTGGCACCAGCTATCTGTTTCCGTGAGTCCCTTCTGAAGGATATCCGTGTCCGATGCACTTTCCACTATGGCGCCCAGTTTGCAGTCGTCTGCAAACTTTGTCAGCCAAAGTCCTCCCATGCTGGCCTGTACTTCTGAGAAGTAGATGCCAAACAATAGGGGGCCAAGGACCGAGCCCTGTGGGACACCACTTGTGACCGGCTTGGAGTCTGACATAGCGCCAGCAACTCTAACCCTGTGGGTTCTGTCCTTAAGCCAGTTTGCAACCCATCTTGTGACATATGGGTTTACATTTAAGCTGGTAAGTTTTTCTACAATACCCGAGTGGGGTATTGTGTCGAAAGCCTTTGCAAGGTCAAGGTAGGCTGTATGGACTTGCCTTTCCCTCATCAATGGCCTTGGTGACTGTTTCGAAGAAGTCGACCAAGTTCAAAAGGCATGATCTGCCCTTGATGAAGCCAAACTGGGTCAGGTCCAATGTCTGCAAGTCCCCTATATCTTTGTTTATGAGCTCCATTATGATCCTCTCCATAGCTTTGCAGACTAGACTTGTTAAGCTTATGGGGCGGTAATTACCAGGGTCCGTAGAGGCACCGCCTTTGTGGAGTGGGACCACAGTTGCCGTACGCCACTCCTTGGACACGTATCCTGTGGTAAGGCTGAGATTAAACAGCTGCCTTATGTGCGGGTTTAATTCCTCATTTAGCTCATGTAGCACACAGCCGGGGACACCATCCGGTCCCATTGATGCTGTGTTTTTAGCTTTAGAGAGAGCAGCTTTCACCTGCACATTTGAGATGTCTGGGAGGCTACACTCCGCTGGGATAGTTATCTCTCCTTTAGGGGAGGGGGGTGAAGTTTGCACTGAACCTGTCTGTCAGTATGTTGGCAATGTCTGTGGGTTCAGTGATTTTTGTATCATTTTGGACTAATTCTGAGCATATCTGGGAGTTTCCACCCAGGCTCCTAACATAGCCGAAAAAGGCCTTATGATTGTCCCTTGAATCCATGGCAATTTTTCTCTCAAAATTGGCCTTAGTTGATTTTATGAGTGCTCGTATTTTTTTTACTAATAATGATCAGGGGTGACTTCCCTTTTATGGATTTTGTTCTATCATGTAATAGCTTTCTCCTCTTATTGTAAAGTTTGTTAATGGCTGGGGTCCACCAGACTGGACGTTTGCCCTTTGTGGAAACAGTCTTGGTTTTATTTGGGATTGCCTGAGCAGTCCTGGAGGTGTTCATAGAAGGCATTTGTAAGGGCTTCCGCAGCTTGGGTTGTGGTTTCCACTGGCTCAGGGGCCTTGAAGGATACCAAACCAGTCTTGAGTAGTGTGAAGTTTGCTTTAGAGAAGTTCTTCACTGTGGTCTTTTTTGTTTGGGGTGGGGGCGGGATGTGGATTTCCAGTGAGATTAGTTTATGATCAGATCTCACCAATGAAGGATATACTTCCGGTGTGGAGCATTTTGTCCCCATGTTTGTGATAATGAGATCTAGTATATTTTCTCCTCTTGTGGGAAAGTACAGTTGTGTATACCTACCATAAATGTAGATGTTTGAGTGTCTTCACTGTTGCAGTCATAACTGTAGGGTACTCCTGCCGGCAGGCAGCCCGAGGTCGGCCAGAATATCAAAGTCTGTGTCCGGCGTCGGCTGTTTCAGCTAGAACCCTGACGTCAGAGCGTATGGGTATAAGGCTGACAGCCGACGCCATCTTCTCCAGCCTTTCTTGCCCCTGATGTCAGAAGCCCCAATAAAACCAAAAGGTGTCCCAAAGGAAACACAAATACACCAGAAAGGTAGTGGGAAGGAAAACACAGTAAGCAAATAGAAACAAGAGGGGTCTGGAGGGAGGGAAACACCGACTGCAACAGTGAAGACACTCGAACATCTACATTTATGGTAGGTATACACAACTGTACTATGTTCTTCGTGTTTCACTGTTGCAGTCATAACTGTAGGGTAGAATCCCAAAGCTGAAAATACGGGAGGAGGTTATGAAGAAGGAGCAGCTAGAAGACCCTGCAAAACAGCAGAGGCAAAGCCTGCCCTAGACTTAGAGTACAAAGGGAGGTTATAGTGCTTGGAAAAAGTATGCACCGAGCTCCAAGTGGCAGCCTCCAGAATGTCCTTGGTAGGAACCCCTCTGAGAAAAGCTGCTGAAGTGGCAGCTGCCCTTGTAGAATGAGTCCTGACGGTACCTGGAATATGTTTCCCATGAAGAGAGTAACAATATCTTATACCATGAGCAATCCATTTGGAAATAGTTTGCTTAGAAATGGCTTTACCAAGAGAACTGGAAGCAAAAGAAATAAGCAATTGATCTGTTTTTCTGAAACTTTTAGTTTTGTCCAGGTAAAAACGTAGCTGCCTGTGTACGTCTAATGAATGTAAGATCCTTTCCCCCCTATTTTGGGGTTTAGGGAAAAAGGTAGGAAGGTGAATAGTCTGATTTAGAGCCACTCTAGAGACTACCTTAGGCATAAATGTAGGATTGGTCCTCAAGGAAACTCTGTCCTGATGGAAGATGAGGTATGGTTCCACGGCCATGAGGGCTTGAAGCTTAGACACCCTTCTAGCAGAAGTCAAGGCCAACAGGATAGCGGTCTTCCAAGATAAGAACTTAATGTCTGCAGAGGCAGCAGGCTCAAAAGGAGGCAAAGTAAGCTTTTCCAAAACATAATTGAGATCCCAAGGAGGGACAGGAGGAGTTCTAGGGGGTTTGAAATTCTTAGCTCCCCTCAGAAATTGTCTGACCAACTGGTGGGAAAAAATGGGAGGATCACAATTGAAATGTGCCGAAATAGCAGAAGCATGAATTTTAATGGAAGAAAATGAAAGACCTTTAATCAAAAAGTCTGAGAGAAAAAGATAGAAGAGATATCTGGTATTAAAGGATCAGAGCCACGATCCTGCATCCAAATACAAAATCTTTTCCATTTAGAAGCATAAGATTTCCTAGTACTAGGATACCTAGCTTCCAAAAGAACATCCAGAACTTGTTTAGGAAGAGAAGAAGGGATCAATTGCCTTTGATGAGCCAAGCTGCCAGACAGAGAGTCTTGATTTGAGTGTGAAATACCTGACCCTGATGCTGGGACAGTATAGAATGGGTCAGAGGAAGATTCCAAGGAGGTACCAAGCCAAGATGCAGTAGAGTAGGGTACCAAAACTGACGAGGCAAATTTGGAGCTATCAAAATGATTAGTCTGGGTTTGTCCAGCTTTATCTTTAGCAATACCTGAGGCAGAAGAGGAAGAGGGGGGAAGGCATATCCCGAAAGATTCCTCCAACTAAATGACAGGGCGTCCACTTTCCAAGCTGTCTTGTGGAAGGACCTGGTGCAAAAGAGAGGCAACTGATGGTTGAGATGAGATGCAAATAGATCTGAGGACAGCCCCAAACTGCAGTTATCTTGCTGAATAAGTTGGGGTCCAACATCCATTCGTGAGGATCCAAAATGTTTCTGCTTAGGCTGTCTTCTAAGAGATTTTGTTTACCTGGAATGAACTGTGCCTGAAGATCCAGATTCAACTTTAGGGCTGTATCCCATAAGGTCATGGCAAGTCTGCAAAGGGGGTAAGAGTGAGAGCCCCCTTGCTTGTTTATGTACCACATGACTGTGGTGTTGTCTGTTCGGATTAGCAGAGGTCCTGGCTTCAAAAGGGTCTGGAAGGCTAGAAGAGCATTTTGGACTGTTAACATTTCTTTCAAGTTGATGTGCCATAGAAGGTGTTTGTTCGTCCAAGAACCCTGTTGGCATTTGTCTAGAAAATGAGCTCCCCATGCATAATCCGAGGCGTCCGTGGTTATGATCTGAGTAGGTTGAGGCAGACGAAAGGGCTTGCCTTCGTTCAAAACACACGCCCTGGACCACCAAAGGAATTCCTTCTGGAGGCAGGGAATCAGTGGTATCATTGTATCCAGACTGTGGCAATGTTGAGACCATGCACTCTTTAGGTACTATTGAAGTTTCCTCATGTGAAGCCTCGCATTTGGAATCAACAGGATGCAAGAGGCCATGTAGCCCAGAGCCTGCAGGAATTTCCTTGCAGTGAGCTGAGTCAATGCTGCCAAGGTCTTGAAGATTGAAGCCAGCTGTAACTGTTTTTCTGGAGTGAGGAAGGCTTTCTGTAAACTTGTGTCCAAAAGAGCTCCCAAGAAGATCATTTGTTGAGACGGAATCAAATGTGACTTTATGTTCACTGAGAATCCCAGTAGTAGGAGAAGACGTTGAACAAAATACAGATGTTGTAGTAGAAGGTCTTTGCTGTCTGCCTGAATTAGACAGTCGTCCAGATAGGGGTAAATCTGAATCCCTTGAAGTCTGCAATAAGCTACTACTGGAGCCAGGCATTTGGTAAAAACTCTGGGCGCAGTAGATAAGCCAAATGGCAGTACAGAGAATTGGAAGTGTCTCGAGCCTGCCTTGAATCTGAGGTACTTTCTGCAATGTTGCCTTATGGGGACGTGTAAGTAAGCCTCTTTTAAGTCCAATGTTACCATCCAAGAATCTTGTGCGAGCACTGGAAGAAGTTGTTGAAGTGTAAGCATCTTGAATTTTGGAATTTCCAAAAAGGTGTTTAATATAGAGAGGTCCAGAATAGGTCTCCAGGAGTTTTGTTTTCTTGGGACCAGAAAAAGTCTTGAATAAAAACCTTTCCCCACCTCTAGAGGTGGAACAGGTTCTATGGCCCTTAAGGCTAATAAGGCGTCCACTTGATTTAAGGCCTCTGTCCATTGATGTTTTGGCAGATCTGGCCAGCCTGAAGGCCTTGGCAGAGTGTGAAAGTGGAATCTGTAACCTTTCAAAATCATGTCTAACACCCATTTGTCCTGGGTAATGTGAGTCCAATTCTGGTAAAAAAGAGTAAGTTTTCCTCCGAGAGGGGCATCCAGGGAAGGAGGACCTGAAGCCCAACAGAGGGAGTCATTGAGTCTGTTTTCTTTGGGTTTGAAATCTGTCTTCTCCCCTTCTAGGTGAAGAAGCAGTCCACTGTCTAGGTCTGTAGGAGGCCTGAGCCTGCGCCCTACCTCTGGAGCGTCTATATCTTCCCCTTTGAGGCCTGTCAGAGGTGGGAAAAGACCAATTTCTGGAGGGCCAATTCCTAGAAAATCTAGGAGGCTGAACTTGCAAGAAATCTTTTACAGTCTGCATAGACTTGGCTTTTTCTTCCATCTTTTTAATAACCTCCTCAGCCTTAGACCCAAATAGGACATCATGCTGAACAGGGGCATCTAGCAATTTTGCCTTAACTTGTTCAGGTAGATTCTGCTCACGAAGCCAGGCATGTCTCCTGATAACAGTACCAGAGGCAGCCGCCCTGCAAGAAGCCTCTAAGGCATCAAAACCACAGTGTAAACTATGTTTGCTGACTTGTTCAGTAGCATGCAACACATCCTGTAATTCCTTGTCCTCAGCACATGCAGGAAAGGCAGAAATCCTTTGCTTTAAAACAGATAAAAGAAACTGCTGATACTTAAACATGTGAAACTGGCAGTTTAAAGCTCTAATAGAAAGGGTGGCTGAAGTATAAACCTTTTTGCCCCACCTGTCCAAAGCACGAGAATCCTTCTCAGAGGGGATAGGATTCTTAGAGGAGGCGGCCTTAGCAGCCTTGGAACCTTGCAAAATAGTTTCAGGATCAGCAGAAGGGTTCTTGAATAAGAATTGATGAGAATCAGGGACCCTGTAAAATCTATCAGGCTTAGAAGGAGCAGGCGGCATGGAATCAGGATTCAAGTTAGCTTCAGAGAAGGCATCATCCACAATATCAAGTACAGGAGGAATAGCTAAAGGCCTGTGCTGAGGGAGAAGAAGGAATTCCCTGAGTCTCTTTTTGGAAGCAGAATAATCCTGACCTTCCCAATGAAAATGCTCCCTCATCTCATGCAAGGTTTCCCCAAAAGAGAAATCTTCAGGGGGGGAGGCAGAGGGAACAGAATCCTCTGCATCCGAATCCTCATAAGGAGGGAAGGAGTAATCCTGATCAGAGGAAGAAACAGAAGATACAGAAGCCTGATCAGAGGAATCATAAGGGATATCCTGTCTAGGCCTTTTCTCAGGAGGAGGGTGAGAGCCCCTTATCATAGTTAATAAATCCTCAGCCATCCGAAGTAATTGTTTCTGAGTCTTAGGGGCTGTATTCCGAAGAAGCTTGAGCAGAATGTCTGGGTTTAACAGGAGTCTTTGACTTAGCTTTTGTCTTTGTGGATATAGTAATGTGTGAAGGCCTGAAGACCCCCTCAGAAGCCGGTACCTGCACAGCGGTTCCGGACCCATCTGAAGGAGCGACGTCCGAAGGTCCTGCAGCAGACAAATTACTAGGCCTAGTTGGCTCACCATGTGAGTCCGTGTCGGCCATCGGTTCTGAAGTGGCGGACGACAGGGGCTGCAAAAGCGCCTCACTGACGACTGCCGAACCCGAAGCTGGCTCCGGCTGCAACGTATCCTGTTTGGACCTCGAAGGCCTGTCCTTGTCTTTGCGCTTCTTCTGTAATCCGGTAGTCGGTTCCGACGACATTCTATAATTAAATCGTCTACCGAAGTAATTCAAGGCCCAATCGTACCTACGCTTGATAGTGCGAGAATTAAACCTGGCACAGAACCAACAACAAGAAACGTCGTGGTCAGGGCCTAAGCAAGGTAGACAGTAAGAGTGGAAATCTTTATGAGGTATTTGTTTTCCACACGATACACAATTATTAACTTTTTCTGACATCGGAGGAGCAAGAAAAAAGTTTCCCCAACGGGGTACTTAGCTTTGAGAAGAGAAGTAGAAATCACACCATGTTGTCTTGAAAACGCCAACCAACAACTAACGAACTGCTTTGCACCGCACGGCAAGAAAGACTGGAGAAGATGGCGTCGGCTGTCAGCCTTATACCCGTACGCTCTGACGTCAGGGTTCTAGCTGAAACAGCCGATGCCGGACCCAGACTTTGATATTCTGGCCGACCTCGGGCTGCCTGCCGGCAGGAGTACCCTACAGTTATGACTGCAACAGTGAAACACGAAGAACATCAGTGACTAGCTGTTCCATGGCATTTGAATTTATGAACTCCAGGAACCGCTGGGCTAGAAAGTTAGGGCTTGAGTAATGTTCCCAGTCTATATTCGGGTAGTTGGTCACCCAATATGATGGTGTTTGGAGATACATTTATACCCTCCAGTGTCTTCAGGAAGGCTGTGTGGGGTTCCTGAGTTTGAGAGGGTGGCCTGTAGCATGCTACAATTTGTAGAGCAGTTTTGCCTATGGTTAGTTGCACCTGGATGGTTTCCGAAGCTTTGTGCATTGCCACCAACCTGGAGGTGTGGATATCCTTTATGAATATGGATACACCCCCTCCTTTTGTGGTGTGGTCCGGGTTTTGGGGCCGGAATGCATGATATGAGGTAAAACCTAATAGTGCCGGGGTGCTCCCAGGAGCCTTGAACCAGGTTTCAGTTACAGCACAGACATCGATGTTCTCCATACTGAGAAGGGCATCGAGTGCGTGCATTTTGAGATTTAGACTTCTGGCATTGAGCAGCATTACCCTCAGTTTCTTCCCATTTTTGTTTTCTAGGGTGGTAGGTTTAGAATTTGAGCCTTGCCTAAAAAAGGCACTATGGGGGTGGCAAGAGCCTTAGCCAATATCCGGAATCCCAGGGGTGACAGGTGCAAGCCGTCCCTTGCGAAGCAGCGTGGCTTGTCAAGCATGTCATCCCAGGCGGACAGACACTGGATCCCCCTTTGAATGACACCAGACATTAAGCCAATTGTTAAAAGCTGATCTTGTCTCTATATTGTGGCATCATTCTTGGTGAAGGAAGGATACTGCTCAGGGTCAGGATCATACCTGCCTGGGCTACATAATCAGAGAGCTCCTCTATGTCTCTTTTCATGTAGTCCAGGGAGGTACGTCTCAGGTCGTTCACACCAGCATGGACAATGACTGTGTCATATTTGTACTTGCCGTGGAGTGACCCGAGTGCTTGTGTTATGTGGCGGATTCTAACGCCCGATAGGCAGCTTACTGTGACCCTCTCCTTGTTCAGCCTGGTGAGTGGGACGTCAGTGTGTCTGACTATGGAGTCACCTATGACAAGTATGTTTGGTGTTGTATTTGGCCTTAAGGGCTGTGACTGCTTTGCACACTGATTTTGTGGTTTATGTGTTGCTTGTGGGGTGTCTTGAGGTAGCAGTTGTTTGGGTGTCTGCTTTGGAGGCCTCTGCTGTTTAGGTAAATTTATACTCAGAGCCTCCGAGTATGTCTTTGTGTGTTTATGTGTTTGATTCAGTGGTGTTGTAGCATTATGTGAGGCTGGTTTTGTGGTGTGTGTAGTTGCCTTCTCCTCCTGTCTGGTCTTGCCAGTCCTGAGTTGAGAGAGCTCAGCCTCCAGTTTGGCTAAATAGCTGCATCTCTCGCAAGTATTTGTGTTATGTGGGAGGAGGAGAGGGTTGTCTGTGTACATGAGGCAGTTTATAACATTGCCTCAAGATTCCCAGATTCACCAGCTGGACCGGAGAGGAGATTGACAACTGACCTTTGGACATGCTAGAATAATATTGAGAATTCCTTAATTGAAAACAAGGGCCAGTGGGGAGTGAGGGTGTAGTGCTTTTAATTTTTAGTGCTGACTTATATAATTGCTTTAGTGAGCAAGTGCCAGGTAACTTGAGTGCAATGTGTTAAGTAACTAAATGCAAAAATGACAAACAGTAACTTTCTTTCAAGTGAAACAAGGAAATAAGTACAGTAAGCAATGCAGATATCACTAGTGATCCACAGAAGCGCTGAGAAGCCCCATATTAGGTGGAATTAGCGTTCCAGGGAAATAACAAGCAAACAAACAACAAGCATATAAACAAAGCTAGATTCAGCAGGCCTGGATCTAGTCTATGCTACAGCAAACAAGGTGTACCAATTTCAGTAAGATACAGTTCAAATATTCAGGCACTATAAACCTTTAACCAGAAATTCCCAGCTCAGAAGGGCAGAGTCCAGCCTCTTCTCCCACAAGAGTGCAGACCACGAACCTTCTTAATGTAAAATAACTGGCCTGAAGCCCAAGTGCTTAAACCAGAACTAATACACTTGGACACTGGGCTCTCAATCAGCAGTTCCCAACTTAGAAGGATGAAAGCTACCTGTCCTGCCACCACAGTGCTTGCCACAAACCTTCCTAATGTAAAACAACTGGTCTGTAGCCCAAGTGCTTAATCCAAAAGACTTAGAATGATAGCTACACTTTAATCAAGTTACAACCAAGCAGTAATAAATACAATTGAATACTTTAGAGAATGTCTGGATTAGTGCTCAAGTTACACAAACAAAGCTAGATCCAGCAGGCCCGAATCCAGTCTATGCCTCAGCAAACAAGGCACACCAACTTCAGTAAGAAGCAGTTCAGATATGCATGCACTATAAGCCTTTAACCAGAAATTCCCAGCTCAGAATTCCCAGCTAATGTTATAGAATGCTAGGGGCAAAATAAAAACATAGAGGGAGCCAAATTACTATGGGGGACAGACTAAAAGTGCCTTTAGACCCAGGTCAGCAGTATACAGTGCACAGGATTTCAGTACAGTGTAAGGTATTAACCTTAGCCAATTGTAGGTCGGACTTCAGGAAACTTGTATATGGGTACAGTTTCTCAGGGTAGCATCCCTCAGGCAGGAGATTCTTTTAATTAGATAGTTTGAGGGGGGGGTCTGCCTAAAAATAAAAATATATTAGGAGTAAGAACCTTTCTAGCACATATAACCAGTCACCAAGCAAGCAAGCATTTCAACATTCACTTCTACTATAGGATATATGGTAATCAGCGGCTCCATAAAGCTACGAACACAGTATTTGCTTCATTTTAAATGTATGGGTCAGCAATCAGTGAAGAAACAATGCTAGAGTTTGATTTTACTTTATACAGTACCAGTTACAACACACTATACTGCAAGTAATATAATTGCAAGCCTATGCACAAGACCGTTTCCTTATCTGATAATATACTGATAATACAAGGTACAAGAAAACAGCTAATTGCTTCATTTCTTGATAAAACGACCTTGTTTGTACATAAGTGAACAAAGTGGCTAAGTCAAACTAGGAGCAGACATGCAGTAAGAGGCTCGGATATCAGCGATCTTTTACCCACAAATGGCACAGATCTCAGTAAAGCAGTTATTTATCACACAATCTCGGTTACACTTGCAATAGAAAGCACATGGAGCTTAACTACAGTGCCTTAGTTTCTAAGAAATGATTGCTAACATGCCTAGAATACTCTTATTGTCCGAATACATTTTATACTGTTTTTAGCTTTCTTAGATTAAATACAGAGACTTAGAATGTTTTAAAGCGGTTTTCTGTGAAAATAACATACCAGACTACACATATGTACATTGTCACGAAAACCTGAATGATCACGCGCAGACTGTAGTTCAGATTTTAGCACTTTTGTTCTTTATTTTGGTCGAACGTCATCAGAAATCTAACAGTACAGCATGCAAACCTGGGTTTTAAGCAGGAGGTGAGAGGTGTTTGGCACAAGGCACCTCCCTTTATCTATTCCATTTTAGGAAACATTTGATGTTTAGTGAGTTGTTGAGACTTGGAGGTGTGCCAGTCATAAGAGCTATTTGCCAGTTGAGTTCCCACACTTCAAGGGCTGTGTTGGTCTCCCTGTTAAAGGTGGTGACTTGTTCTAACACTAAGAACATGAAATGCCCGTTTGGGGCAGTTGTTGGAGTTGTGTCTGGCTATGGCATTGGTTTGGGTCAGCATGGTGGATGGCTTGTAGGTGTTCTTTAATGCGATCACTAAATTTGCAGGTAGTTTTGCTTATGTAGTAGGCATGGAAAAGGGTGCACGACCCGAGGTACACATTAGTGCTGTTGTAATCGTATTGTGCTGAGAAGGAGATGGGTGCTTTCCTTATGTTTTTGTTGAGATACAGGTGTTCCCCTATCCGTATGTATTTGCAGTAGCAACAGCGGCCGCATGGTTGAGTGCCTGTATTCCCTGGGGATGTCTTGGGGAATTTGTCAGGGTGGGCTTCTAGCATCATTTTTAACGTTTTGCTTCTTTTGCACCAAAACTTGTGCTCACTGCCTAACACTTTGCGAAGGTCTGAGTTGCTGGCAATGATGTTCCAGTTGACTGAGAAAGCGTGTCTAATGGCTTCTGCACTTAGTGAGATATGTAAAGGAAACCCGGGAGGGCTGGGTTTGTCAGAGGTGGCCAGTCAGTTGGAAAACCCATGCAGTAGTATGGGAGAGTGCCTGGAGTGCCAATTGTTAGATACTTGTTGAATGCATCGGGAAATAAGCTGGGAAGGGTAGTGTTTTTCTCTGAAGAGATTACAGAGAAACCGGCATTCTTCTTCAAACAGGAGGTTGTCACTTGCAATGCAACTAACTTATACGAACTGGCCTTTGGCAAGGTTCCTTTTCAAATAGCCAGACTGTTGACTTTTGTAGTCTAGAAAGTTGGTTTTATAAGAAGTCTTTCTATAGATGGAAGAGCTGAACCACACGTTGCTGGGGTCAAGTGTGAGAAGTATTTCAAGGAATTGGACTTGATGGCCAGATCCTGACACCGTAAATTTGAGGAACCTAATGCTATGATTAATAATAATTAGTCTATGTTTGGAACTACAGAAGTATAGTTCACAGAGCAAATATGACTCAGCTTCACCTTCCTGGAATACTGCTTCTCCAAAAAAAGGAAACTTGCCTAAAACTAACGTTTTGGATCCAAAGACTGTTCATTTCTCACTGCAAATGGACTGGTTGAAAAACCTGAATACGTAAATTGTTGCAGCATTTCTGTTTCTTACTGAGAAAGAAGCTATAAAGGTATTCAAGTCAATTTTCTTGATAAAGAAAAAGACAGGATAGCAGCACCTAGATCAAAGTTCAGTAATAAGTGCCAGCCCCAAAATAATTTTCCATTTATTAGAATTTGTTCTTTACAAGAAATGAATCTCACATACTTACCTTGATGATAAAGTTTGATGAGTATCTTGCCAACCAGTAGGACTGAAACAACAAGCTTTCAAGTCAGATCTGTATTTAAACCTCTCACTGGCAGCAGGTCTCTTTCCCTTACCCACAATGCTTTATTAGTCTCCTCTCCACAGTTCAAGTGTTGTGCTCAAATGTAGAGCACCATGTGATGAAATCTAAGATCAGGCGATGCCCTCTAGGCCATGTCTATAATGAAGGAGGAGGGTTGGTATGTAGATAAGGATAGGCTAACCTAATCTGGAGCTACTGTTATGGTAACCTTTATAATTTTGGTACCTGGTATGAGAATCTCCACCCTTATCCACTAGTAGGATAAAATACAAATATCATTTTGGGTGGTAATCAAAGAAACAAGCCTCTGATCACACTGTGGTGCTGAAGGAAGACCTAGACCTGGAGATATCATCCAGCTTATAGTGTACTGAAAAGTATTTACTGAAGCCCACATAGCAGCTGGACAATCATCTAAGCATACACTTTTCAAAAAAGTGCCTGAGAGTTGGTTAAGGACTGCTTCAGTAGCTAACTTAAAGGATTAGACTGAAATAACATCTCTAAGAAAAGATTACTATTAGAGGCTTTACACAAAAGACCTGTAATTCAGAAATTCTTCTAGCAGAAGTAATCACTACCAGAAAAAGTCTTCCTAGGCAGATACTTTAAAAATCTCAAAGGTAGAGGAGTTAAATTTTCTAAAGTAAAATATAAATGACACAGTGAGAAAGAATTAGAAAAATATCTCCTCAAGAACACACTTCTCAAACTTTTAAAAGATGCCAAAGATAAAACATTGGAGCCTTGATGGAAGTTGCATATGGCTATAAGGTGGACTTTTATAGACAATTATACTAGGTTTAAAGTCCGGGAAAAGTAATCTAAAACTACAAATACATGGATGGTAAAGGGGTGCAACCTGCTGGAAGGAGACCATCTGGAAAAAAAATCATCAGCTTACTTTGTACTTCTCTTTTTCTAAAGCTGCATCACTGGGGAGAAATGAGGATCTGGACAATAATTGTTTCCGGGCCATTAGTGGAACTGATGTAATCATGCAGTTAGAAAGAGAGGGACAGCTGGGGTGAAGCTTGCCAGAGATGGGTGAATTAGCATAGTTATGAAGGGTGTCAGATGAAGTGGCTTCGTCAAAAGATGAGGCCACAAAACAGGGAGCCACACTTGTCAAGGCCAGAATGGGGCTATGAACATGACTCTGGACATATTCTCTAGTGGTCTGATTACATTTTGGAAGAAAAGGAAAAGGGGTAAAGGATAAATGAGCCCAATGAGTCATTTGCAAGCAAACATCCCTGGCACATTACCCTGGTAGAGGGATGAGTGAACAGAAGTTCTTCTATTTGTCAGTGGCTAGGGATGCAGAGAGATCACAGGAAATATTTTCATACAATCTTAGAAACTAGGAGGGCTAGAAAAGTCAAGCCAGGGGTGAATTTGTGAATGTCCAACCATCCAGCTCATGTTTGAAGGAAGATAATGTATTACACTGCTCAATTTGCACTGGGAGTCCATTCCAGATGTGAGAATGCACTGTGTAACGAATCTCTCCTTCCATTGTGTTTTATTTGCAAGTGAAGATTTAGTACCATTGTTCTGGTATTTACTTGGCTATTTGATTTGTGGAGATAAGAGATCCAGGCCACTGGGTCCCCTAATGGCATAGATTGCCCCCCAGGGATTCTTCAAGACACTGAATAAAGGGCCGATACTGCCAGTCCTTTCTGGTAGTTTAGGGTTTTTAAGCCAATGATCATCTTGGTTAGGAATTTCTGGGTCTTTCTAGTTGCTTGATATGTCTAGTGAGATGCATCACAAAGAGAACATTGCATCCAATAAGTGGCCTAATCGATACTGAATGAAATGAGGCAATGATTACTTTGGATATGGATGATATACCTTTGGCAATTAGTTGTTCTAAACAGAAGGACCTTCCGACTACCGTCATTGTATGATGATCAACAGAGAATGAATTATTAACCGAAGTACCAAGGTCTTTAGCAACATTTTCATTTTGGAGTGGGGTGATGTCTTTGTGGTGTTGTAGGGAGGGAATGACTATCAAATGTAACAGTATCGCACTTTTTAGCATTTAATTTGAACCTATTTTTTAGTACACCGGGTATTTACAAGGTTATGTTCTCGCTAAAGGGTTTGGGCATTAGAAAGGGACTTTGATAAAGACATCCAGTTTATAGTCATTTGCAGACTTTGTTAACCAGAGGGCTTGGATCATGGTCTAGAGATCAGAAAAGCAAATGCCTTACAAAAGACAGCCCCAACACCATGCCCTGTGGGGCATCACTTGTCAACATCAGAATCTGTTGAGGCACCTGCTACCTCCCTCAAGCAGATTATGTCTTTTAATTAATTTGTGGTCCATCTTACCAAATAGGTATTTATTTGTAAAGCACTAAGACTGCCAACTATGCTAGTATGTAGGATGGTGTCAATACACATTGGCCAAGTCAAGGTACACCATGTGAACACAGCCTGGCTGCTGACAACAGCCTGTATTACCCAGATTCATTTAAGTTCAGTATATTAAAGAGGATCTACCAACAACAAAGCCAAACTGCTATGAATCTTTATTCTTTTCCCAGCAAAATAAAAGCTCCCATGGTACTGATGGGCTAAAGGACCACTACTGAAGCATCAATAAGCAGACAGAAAGTACAGTTGTGCAAGTAAACCTATCAGTAGATGTTTGAATGATCACTGCTGTAAGTAGCCTAAGCTATATGGGTTATATCCTGCTAAGGATACAACAGCTGGCCAGCTTCCAAAGCTTCAGGGCACATTCCAGTCGCCTAAACTGTCTGGCAGTTAGAGCTAAGCTGAATAAAAGACAACTCTTGGCACCAAGTGCTTCAGAGCTTTCTTGCCAATAAGGGAGGGAGGCTGATCCCTTAAAGGACAGTGTTAAGAAGAACAGAAAATGAGCACACCCTGGCCTAAACAACTTACCAAGAAACAAGGAGGATGGGAGGGAGGGGGAGAGCAGTGATTCAAACATGTACCGTTATAGTAAGTTTACTTATGTAACTGTAATATGTTCTTTATATTGATCACTGCTGCAGTAGCCTATGCTATATGAGTAGACTACCAGAGCTTACAAATTTTGGGATGTGGAAGAAGAGTACAAGAGAATGACATATCAGGAACCAAACTATGAAAAAAAACAGGAAAATAACATTTTGGATTTACTGGCTTGTTTTTTGCATTGTGCATTTGCAGCCCCTCGATAATGTTCCTAGCAAAGCTTGATCTAGACCTAGAGAAGGGATCACACCTTAAAAAGTGCTTTGCAAAAGTGTGCACAGAGGACCAAGTAGCAGCATCTAGAATACTTCTAGAATCTAACTCTTTCCAAAATAATAAAGAATAAACCAAAGCCCTGGTAGAGTAGGCCTTGACCCAGTCTGGAATAGCTTTGTTGTGGTGAATATAACAAAAGGTAATAAGCCTTGCACAGCCACTTGGAAACAGTCGGTTTTGACTCAGGTTATCTCTTCTTCTTACCGTAAGAAATAAAACAATTGATCCAAATTACTGAAAGATTTAGTTCTGTCAATACAGTTCTGGAGTTGTCTGTGGACAACCAAGGAATGAATTTAACCTTTCTCCCTCATTTGTAGGTTCACAAAACAAAATGGGGAGATGAGAGAGTTGGGCTTAAAGAAAACTTTAGGCATAAAAGAAGGATTAGATCTCAAAGCAACCTTGTCTCTGTGTCAAAGTTAGGGATGACTCATTGTAAAAGCTTGCAACTCAGATACCCTTCTTGCAGAGGTCAGAGCAAGCAGTAAAACTGTTTTTCCATGTTAAGAACCTTACGTCAGCCAGGTTAGCCGATTCAAATGGAGCAAGTGTTCACTTTTCTAACACAAAATTAAGATCCTAAGGAGGGGCCACCAGTTTTCTTGGAAGCATGTTATGTAAAACTCCTTTCAAAACATTTTGGTATGAGAATGTACTGAAAGAGGAGGATCCATGGGCAGATGTGCTGAAATGGCCAATAAATGAACACTGATAGAAGATTAACAAAGGCCATAGGATAGGAATTAAGACCCCATCATCCAGCAGTAAACTGAAGCTGACTGATGTTGGGGGTGCATATCAAACACCTTGTTCTTCTGTGAATAGATCCAGTCTGTGAGGAAGCTTGCAGTAAACTGCCCCCGGCCATTTCCAAAAGAAGGGAAAACCATGAATGCCTGGGCCAGAAGGGAGACACCACAGTGATCTTGGGAGGGTTCCTTCTTTATCTTCTGAAATACCCTGGATTTTAGTGGAAAGGGTGGAAAACATACAGGAACATTTTCTTCCAAGGAAAAGAAAAGGCATCTGTCTTTCAAGCTTATTGCATGGAGTCATGGAACAGAATCTTGTTAGCTGATCAGAGAGGCAGCAAACATGTCCACTTGAGGACAGATAGACCAAATCTTGGAAAATCCCCTGATCAAGTTTTGATCGGTGAGGGTCTTACTTATGTCCTATTCAGCTTGCCTGCAATACAGTTTTGCTCCGACAAGAATGTAGGATGCCTGCAGGAGTGAAATTGTGCTGTGAAGCTGTATCCCAAGCTAGTCTGCAGAGTGGGTACGATCTTGTTCCCCCTTGCATGTTGACGTACCACATGACTAGTATTATCTGTACCAATATGAAGAGGTCCCAGGGACCAAAGATGATTCAGAGAGAAGAATGCCTTCATCAGGGCAAGCATCTATTATATTTATGTGCTTGCATCTGCTCTTGGTGTCGCACACACATTGCACTTTTCTCTCTCCTGAAACTGCTCACCAAGCAAAGACTGAGGCGTCTGTGGTGACTGACTGTTTTGGAACTGTGAGGGAAAAGGGGAGGCCTAGATTCAGGGATAGCTGTTGTCAGAAGGGAAATCACTTTGTAGAGACATACCCTAGCAATGGGATCTGAAAAGACAAGGGGGTGTTGGTGCTGGAAACAGACAGACTTCAGATATCATTGTGTCTTTCTCATTTGGAGTTATGCCAGGGCTATCATGAGAATCACAGAAAGTGCGAGACCCACAATCCTGACATATTCACTCACAGTGACAGAAATTTGATTGGAAAACCCTAGAAATCAATCTAGATATAAATCTATAAGCAATTTGTCTAAATATGGAAAAATGTAGATACCCTATAACTTGCAATGTGCTATAACTGGAGCTAGACATTTTCTGTACACTCTTGGTGCAGTGGATAATCCAAAGGGTAACTATAGATGTTTGTAATCTTTTCAGTGTCATACCCCACGATTTGGGGTTATTCTGGTTGAAGAGAGAGACAGATGGTTATTTCTAACAAATTTGAAGGTTATAGAATTACCGCCTTAGTGACCTTAATGGAGGTAGTTCTTAATTTTATTTTCTTTGAGAGACAACTGTTTAGGCAAAAAGTTGGTTTGGCTATGGGGGCGGCATGCGCCCCAACATTTGCCAATCTAGTGACGTCCTTTTGGGAGATAAGTTTTGTGTTTCAGAGTGAGTTTTACAAGTACATGTCCAATTATACAAGATTTTTGGATGGCATCTTTTTTGATTGGCATAGCACATTGGTTCAACTGCAGGAGTCTTTTCATTATATAAACAATTCAGTTGAATTTTTGAAATTCCCAGTATAGTGCCGACACCATACATTATTTAGATGTGGAGATTACTTTTGATTGTGACCTAAATTCACTAGTGTCTAAAATATTCAGAAAATCTATGTTCTCAAATCCTTATTTAGAATATTTTAGCTGCCACCCACGATTTCAAAAAAGAGCCGTTTTCAAAGGTCAATTGGTGAGGGCAGCTAGAATGGTGACCAAAGAATGTGATTTCATTGAAGAGATTATTTTTTTTTTAACACAAATTTTTAAAGCTAGGGGGTATTCTGACTAGTTTATTGAACACACTGAAACATGAGATTATAGGCAAAGAGGGATTTATTCACCTATTTTGGCAGGGGAAGGATTAAGTACTGATCCCCTTTTGTTATTTAATAACGCAAAAGGGAAACAGGTGGCTGGCCACTTTGCATTTATTTGTACATACAACTGGAATACTCCAGACATTTGCAACATAGTTAGGAAGAATTGGTCTTTGTTAATTTCGGACCATGATCTGTTAGAATTATTTGGGATTGCCCCAACTTTTGTGTTTAGGAGAGATTTAAATTTTAAAGATCTATTGGAAAGAAGTTTAATCAATGATAATGTAACAAAGTCCAAACTTACACCAGGTAACTATAAGTGTGGTAGATGTAGTCAATGTTCACATTTTTGAGACCAACCATTCATTTATGTTAAACAAGTTTAGAATAAATAAGAAAAAAATGAGGTAACCAGCATATAGCAGAAACGCACTTTAATAAAACAATAAAACACAGTAAAGTCTAATAAAAACCAGTAGGATGAGTGCTTTCTCAATGGATGTTGCTTCTTCAGATCTACAATGTACAAAAGTCGCAACCATTTTATGGGGGAACATTTAAGCTGTTAAGAAGATCCAGTTATCTTAAAGCCCTAGGTCTCAAAGCAGGCTTTAAGGGAATACTACAGTTCAAACCCTTCCCTGTTAGTAGCTAGCTTATATATCCCTTTTATTTCTAAACATTCAATATAGGTTTTAACATCACCACCTCTACCTGACGTTTTGCCAAGTTCCAGAACCAAAAATGTAAACATATGATAACTCCCTTCTTTTAATACATGCTTGGCAAAAGCATTCCTATCATCCTTTCTATTGATAGCATAAACGTGTTCCCTGATACAATTCCTAAATTGTCTGGTGGTCATACCAACATAATAGGGATCACAGATTTCACACACAGCCAAATACACCAAATTGTTACTTTTACAGTCACCAAAAACATTAAATGTGTACAGACGTCCATTCAAAGGATACATAAAAGCATTATTAGGCCTAATATAGTTACAAACATTGCATTCTCCACAAGCACGAGTCCCTTGTATGGTTGTATCAGCTTCCTGACTGAAGTTATTCCAGGATAGAGGTTTATAGCACAGGCATTTCCTCAGGGAGACATTGTTCTTGTATGTAAAATGTGGATGTTCATCCAGAATCTCCCTAAACTTGGGGTCTGAAGTAAGAATCTTCCAATGTCTTTTTATAATGCTACATACAGAATCTACATCTGTCGAATATGTAATGGACATCCTAAGACTATCATTCCACTTGACATACTCACTTGTATCAACATTCTCCATATTAAAATATGGTCCAGCTCTATCACATCTATGTGCAATCACCATTTTGTATGGTTCCAATTTCAAATTGTGTATAACCTCTTTGTTTATACTCCTCTGACAAAGTATCAAAATGGACAGAATGGACGTACATGTCACTATCTCTATTATGTAATCTCGCTGACCTGTAAAATTGTTTTTTCATAAAATTTGTTTTAATTTCCTTGGAGTGCATGCTTTTGGAATGTAGTTTATTTACCTTACAGGGTTTCTCATACAGTCTGGTGACTAAATCACCTTCTTCTCTCTGGATACTGACATCTAAATAGTCGGCGTTGGTATACGATTCACTATATGTGAACCTCAAAAGGTCTGTACTGCTCTCTAGGTAGCTAACAAAGGACTTCAGCTCCTGAGTTGTGCCTCCCCAAAGAAGAAACACATCATTCACAAACTGATTGTAGTATAAAACTTTTTCTCTAAAAGAATTGCTATCATTAAAAACATACATATATTCCCATTGGGCAAGCACCATGTTTGCATAGCTATTTGCACACATAGTACCCATAGCTACTCCTACTTTTTGAATAAAACACTTATCAAACATTAAAACATTATTTGTCAAAATCAGCTCTAGTAAGTAACATAAAAGTTCAACTTTGTTTGCGTTATATCATGATTTAGCCGTCAAAAATTATCCGATGAAATCAATGCCTGTGTCGTTCGAAATGCACGTGAACAATGACACCACATCCATTGTCACTAAAATGTAATCTAGACCTTCATTTAATTTTGACCAGTTTGCTAGTCCTTTCAAGAAATGTTTAGTATCTAAATAGTATAGTGCCTACTTTATAAAGGCCTGAGTTACTTCTCTACATACACTGAGATGGGCTCAGTGGCCCAGGTCTCTTCCAGAAACTATCAGTCTCATCGGAGGATTGATGAAAGACTTGTGTACCTTGGGTAACCCATAAATTATGGGTATTTTGGGATAATTGACATAAAAATAGTCATACAGATCTTTATCAATCCTCCCGTCTAGCAGAATATCATGTAGGTACGAATTTAACCTTCCTGTCATAGAAGATACTTCACTCTAAATCACATTTCTGATAAACACTCGCATCCAGCAACATATCACTCATGGCTTTCACATATGCTGACGTGTCCATTACTATGATAGACCTATCTGATGGACGTGTATATATATATATATATATATATATATATATATATATATATATATATATATATATGTATATATATATATCAACTCGTTCTACCAACTCATTCAGAGCAACCAATTGTTCTTTACTCAAATTGTGAAATGCTTTGCGTTCATATTTCCCATCACATTTATTAAATAGTTCATAAATCTCATCTTCTGTCTGGAACAAAAGAAAGGCGTAAGTTCAGCCCTTCCCTCTGTTTTAAACTAAGTGCTACAGAAGAAATATTTACTACTAAGTCCTTCGGACTTTGTGTCCAACTCTAACTGCCCAATCAATTATGTTTGTTTGCGCCGCTGTCTGTTCCTGCTCCTCGAATGACCTCTCACATCCATTTTGACAACATTTACTTGCTCCGAGAGTTTCAGCTGTAGAAAAGGCTGTTCTACAAAATTCGCTAAATTAATATTATGACAGTTATTCACCAAAGAAGAGGAGCTTTCCAGTGAAAACACACTATTATTAGTCACTTTATCAGAAGCATTCTGCTTCCCAAAGTCACTATCAGCTGTATTACTATTGTACAAAAGAGCATTAACTGCAGGCATGTTTTTCTTGTTACTGTCGTTGTGAACCTGATTGCCAATGACAGATACAGAGTCTAACTGTCCGTTACTTATGTTACCTACTTCTAAAGTAGATGAGATGTTGTTCGAGCCTGAAATATTTTCAGCGGACATCTCTCTTGTTCTCGGAAGAGTTGAACCATCTTCTGTGTTCTGCACTATTCTCTCGGACCTCGGCCATGAAAAAATCTTTCCAGCAGTAAAGTCTGAAATATCATGGGCCAGTCTCTTTGCTTTCGTATCCTGGAGACGTTTCTCATACTGCGAGATATCTGTAAGCAAAGTGTCTAACTTCCGTGCACAACTGTGCGCACTCAGAAAAACTTCAACTTCCTACAGATCTTTTAAGTCCACGTGAAGTTGCTTCTCCATCGGCTCAAAAAACCTCATAAGAAGCAAGATGTACTTTGCACTCATTTCTGAGTTCAGTTTCTGCCATTCCTTCAACAACTCTGGAAAGGTATTTCCATACGTTGGCATTTTTACATATCCGCAGACCCCGTGGAGCCATCTTAAATTTAAGGCAAGCCTCAAAGTGAAGCCTATGCCATTCTAGACGCTTAAATTTGTACAAGTTGTTTTCTAAGCATCTATACGCAGTTTTAAAGTAATTTGTTTCATGTTCATTCTGTATTTGAGAAGTACTATAAGCTCCTGGGTCATGAGCAAAAAGAGGATTGTTGTTAATTATCAGTAATCGATCAACCTGATCCATTGAAATGCTGTCCATGCCTGACCCATTTAACTCCATATCCCTATCCAGCACTCCACCTTCTGCCATGCTCAGACCAATTTAAAACCAGATAAAAGCAAATAAAGACGAAAATGGTCTTAAGCACACTGGTTAACTGAAAACTGATTAAGAAAAAAATTAAAAGTTTATTTTATTTATTTTTATTTTACATTGGTTGACCAGGAAAGTCTGACTGGATACATGTCTATTTTCAGCGGAGGCCTGGGGAGATGAGCTCCAAATACAATACAAGAAAATTTTAAATAAAAATAAACAAAGTAGACAGAATTCCAAACTAGTAATACTCAAATTAAAAATTGTTAAAACCTCATGTAAAGATTTTTTTTATCCCCCCTAAGGTACGGTCATAGGCCATGACAGACAGGGGTAAGTAGATATTACTTACACTAAAGAAAAAAAGAAATAACCAGCATTGAGCAGAAACACACTTTAATAAAACAATAAAATACAGTAAAGTCTAATAAAAACTAGTAGGATGAGCGCTTTCACAATGGATGTTGCTTCTTCAGATCTACTATGTACATAAGTTGCAACCATTTTATGGGGGAACATTTAAGCTGTTAACAAGATACAATTATCTTAAAGCCCTAGATCTCAAAGCAGGCTTTAACGGAACACTACAGTTCAAACCCTTCCCTCTGTTAGCAGCTAGATTATATATCCATTTTATTTCTAAACATTCACTATAGGTTTTAATATCACCTCCACCTGACGTTTTGCCAAGTTCCAGAACCAAAAATTTAAACATATGATCACTCCCTTCTTTTAATACTTGCTTGGCAAGAGCATTCCTATCATCCTTTCCACTGATAGCATAAACGTGGTCCCTGATACGATTCCTAAATTGCCTGGTGGTCATACTAGGAATCACAGATTTCACACACAGCCAAATACACCAAATTGTTACTGTTACAGTCAGCAAAAACATTTGCATTCTTCACAAGCATAAGTGCCGGAATAACTTCAGTCATGAAGCTAATACAACCATACAAGGGACTCATGCTTGTGGAGAACACAATGTTTGTAACTATATTAGGACTGATAATGCTTTTATGCATCCTTTGAATGGACGTCTGTACACATTTAATGTTTTTGCTGACTGTTAACAGTAACAATTTGGTGTATCTGGCTGTGTGTGAAATCTGTGATTCCTATTATGTTGGTATGACCACCAGACAATTTAGGAATCGTATCAGGGAACACATTTATGCTAGCAATAGAAAGGATGATAGGAATGCTCTTGCCAAGCATGTATTCTGGTTCTGGAACTTGGCAAAATGTCAAGTAGAGATGGTGATGTTAAAACCTATATTGAATGTTTAGAAATAAAATGGATATATAATCTAGCTGCTAACAAGGGGAAGGGTTTGAACTATAGTGTTCCCTTAAAGTTTGCTTTGAGATCTAGGGCTTTAAGATAATTGGATCTTGTTAACAGCTTAAATGTTCCTCCATAAAATAGTTGTGAATTATGTACTTAGTAGATCTGAAGAAGCAACATCCATTGCGAAAGAGCTCATCCTACTAGTTTTTATTAGACTTTGTGTTTTATTAAGGTGTGTTTCTGATATATGCTGGTTACTTCGTTTTTTCTTAATCAGTTTTCAGTTAACCAGTGTGCTTAAGACCGTTTTTGTCTTTGTTTGCATTTATCTGGTTTTAAATTGGTCTGAGCATGGCAGAAGGTGGAGTGCCAGATAGGGATATGGAGTTAAATGGGTCACGCATGGACAGCATTTCGATGGATCGGTTTTGATCGACTACAGACCATTAACAATAACCCTCTTTTTGCCCATGACCCAGGAGCTTATAGTACCTTCTCATATACAGAATGAACATGAACCTAATGACTTTAAAACTGTGTACAGATGCTTAGAAAGCAACTTGTACAAATTTAAGTGTCTACAATGGCAAAGGCTTCACTTTGAGACTTGCCTTAAATTTAAGGTGGCTCCACAGGGTCTGCGGATATGTAAAAATGCCGACGTATGGAAATAACTTTCCAGAGTTGTTGAAGGAATCGCAGAATTTGAACTTAAAAATGAGTTTGAAGTATATCTTGCTTCTCATTAGGTTTTTTGACCGATGGAGAAACAACTTCACATGGACATCTTAAAAGATCTACAGGAAGTTGAAGTTTTTCTGAGTGCACATAGTTGCGCACAGATGTTAGACACTTTGTTGACAGATATAGCGCAGTATGAGAAATGTCTCCAGGATACGAAAGTAAAGAAACTGGCCCGTTATATTTCGGACTTCACTGCTGGAAAGATTTTTTTCGTGGCCGAGGTCAGAGAGAATAATGCAGAATACAGAAGATGGTACAACTCTTCCGAGAACAAGAGAGGTGTCCATTGAAAATATTTCAGGCTCGAACAATATCTCATCTACTTTAGAAGCAAGTAAAGTAAGTAACGGACAGCTACACTCTGTCATTGGCAATCAGGTTCACAATGACAGTAACAAGAAAGACATGCCTGCAGATAATGCTCTTTTGTACAATAGTAATACAGATGATAGTGACTTTGGGAAGTAGAATGCTTCTGATAGAGTGACAGTGTTTTTTCACTGGAAAGCTCCTCTTCTTTGGTGAATATATGTCATAATATTAATTTGGCGAATGCTGTAGAACAGCCTTTTTTACAGCTGAAACTCCCGGAGGAAGTGAATGTTGTCAAAATGGATGAGAGAGGTTGTTCGAGGAGCAGGAACAGACAGGGGCGCAAACGACCACAACTGACAGCACAGTTAGAGTTGGGCCCATCAGTCAGACCCAAAGTACCAAAGACTTAGCAGTAAATATTTCTTCTGTAGCACTTAGTTTTAAACAGAGGGAAGTGTTGAACTTCGGCCTTTCTTTTGTTCTAGCCAGGAAATCAATTGTTTCAGATGTATTATTAGATTTAAAGTTATTTGTTTGCAATATTGCATTGAGATTGATGTATGGTAAATCTGCAGAGATGCTGGCACTGTTTTAAAAAACCCAGCCAATTTGTATCCATTAATCCACCCCTGGTAGAAGCATTTTCAAAGCTATGTGAAGATGAGATTTATGAACTATTTAATAAATGTGATGGGAAATATGAACGCAAAGCCTTTCACAATTTGAGCAAGGAACAATTGGCTGAATGAGTTGATAGAGCGAGATGATATATATATATATATATATATATATATATATATATATATACATATATATACACATCTAGCAGATAAGGGTGGGTTCATCGCAGTGATGGACATGTCAGCATATGTGAAAGCTATGAGTGATATGTTGCTGGATGAGAGTGTCTATAAGAAATGTGATTTAGAGCAAGTATCTTCCATGACAGGAAGGTTAAATTCATACCTATATGATATTCTGCTAGAGGGGAGGACTGATAAAGATGTATATGACTATTTTTATGTAAATTATTCCAAAATACCCATAATTTATGGGTTACCGAAGGTACGCAAGTCTCTCATCAATCCCCCGATGTGATCGATAGTTTCTGGAAGAGGCTGGGTCACTGAGCCCATCTCAATATATGTAGAGAAGCAACTCAAAGATAAAGTAGACACTATACTATTACATACTAAACATTTCTTGAAAGGACTAGCAAATTGGTCAGAATTAAATGAAGGTCTAGATTATATTTTAGTGACTATGGATGTGGTGTCATTGCTCACATGCATTCCGAACGACACAGGCATTGATTTCACCAGACAATTTCTGACGGCTAGATCAGGGTATATAGTGAACAAATATGTTACTTACTAGAGCTGATTTTGACGAATAACGTTTTTATGTTTGAAAAAAGAAGTTATGTACCTACCATAACGTTCCATGTTAGTTGCCTTCATCTTGCCTTCTTTCTCGCTGGTTGGGATCGGAGCCAATCCTTGGCTCCAACTCGGCCATCTTCTATAGCTCGAGAGCTGTTTACTGGCTTGGGGCTACCCCTTATCCCATGATGCCTAGCGCTAGCTACCCAGATCTCGTTTGAAATAGCTAACCCCAGCCATAGCTATATAATGAACCCCTCCAAGCAAAAGGTTGAGCATACCTGTCATACTCTCTAAGTCAGTAGAGGAAACCAACCAGAGAACACTCAGCCAGTGAAACCTGAACTCCTCTCGGTCCAATAGGACAGGGGGATGGGGGGGACGCAAGAAAGAAGGCGAGATGAAGACAACTTACATGGAACGTTATGGTAGGTACATAACTTCTTTATGTTAAGTTGTCTGTCTCGCCTTCATTTCTTGCTGGTTGGGACAGCGTCCCTAGCACCTACAATCCTGGGCGGCTCATTGGAGCAAACTTTTCAGAACAGTGGAACCAAAGTTAGCTCTACTTCTGGAGACCATATCTAACTTGTAATGAGAAATAAAGGTATGAGGGCTTGCCCACGTAGCAGCTGCACAGATAGAGTCCATAGGCAACCTAGACTGGAAGGCTACAGAGGTGGCCACGGCCCTAGTAGAATGACCTTTCGGTTTGATAGACAACTCTGTTTCTTAGTTGATAGACGAAGGTAATAATGCGAGACAACCACCTGGATAAGGTCACTTTGGAAATTGGGAGACCTTGTTTGCCCCGAGCATAGGAAAGGAAAAGTTGGTCCGACTTCCTTATATCCTTCATTCTATGCAGGTAAAAATGCAATTGTCTATGAACATCCAATTGGTGTAATTTGTATTCTGCCTTGTTGGTGTGGTTAGGGAAAAACACAGGGAGGTCTATAGATTGGTTCAGATTATTTTCTGAGCAGACTTTCGGGAGGAAAGAGGGATTAGTCCTCAGAGCAACCCTGTCCTTATGAAAAACTAAGTACGGAGGACAAACACTTAGTGCCTGAAGTTCAGAGACGCGTCTGGCTTAAAGTAATAGCTACCAGAAAGAGTTTTCCAAGATAGAAACTTAATGGAGCAGGATGCTGCCGGTTCAAAAGGGGGCATAATTAAGGAGGTTAGTACCAAATTAAGGTCCCAAGGAGGAGGGGGATCTCTCACTGGGGGCCTAAGGAGAGTAGTCCCTCTGAGAAAAGCTTTACACAGCTTATGAGACAATGTTTACATTAGACAAACCAACATGAAAGTTAGAGATGGCTGCCAATTGAACCCTGATTGTAGCAGAAGCGGACCCAGAATGAAAAAGTTCTGCTAGGAACTCCAAGATTTCATGTACTGGGGCTGAAAAGGGATCTATGTTCCTAGTCGCTGCCCAACAAGAAAAATGTTTCCATTTGCTAGCATAAGTCTTTCTAGTGGTGGACTTGTGAGAGGAGACAATAATCTCACGAATGGCCGGGGAAATGCTGGGAAGCCTGGCTAGGGTTGGAAGTGGAGCAACCAAGCTGTGAGCTGGAGTGTCTGGAGGGATTGATGCAGCCCGCCTGACTGATGAATCAGCAAGTCTGGAATAGGATCCAGAGTCCAGGGCTGCTCGAGAAAGTAACGGTGCAGGAACAGGAACCATATCTGTCAAGGCCAGTAGGAGGCAATGAGGATCATTTTGCAACCCAACGAAATAGCTTTCTGTATGATTTTCGGTATAAGAGGAAACGGAGGGAAGGCATAAAGAAGTCCCTTAGGCCAATCGGGGACTACAGCGTCTCTGGGAGAGTGACCGGGAAGTGGAAGAAGGGAGAAGTAGCTGCTGCATTTGCTGTTGAAAGGGGTGGCAAAAAGATTGCAGCAAGGCTGTCCCCACTTGCGGAAGATCAGATCCACAACTACCTGATTTAGAGACCACTTGTGAGGCATGAGAATAGCTCTAAGCCTGTTCGCTATAACGGTGGACCTCCCAGTGATGTGCCTCGCAATCAGAAATCGTTGGGAGGAGATCGCCCATTGCCAGAGTCTGAGTGCTTCTCGACATAGGGGGTAGGACCTGGTTCCGCCTTGCTTGTTGATGTACCACACAACTGACATGTTGTCCATTTGAATTGCAATGGTCCCAGAAGGGAGAGAGTCCTGAAGAGCTTGCAACGCTAGGAGCATGGCTCTCATTTCTAAGACGTTTATGTGCAGATGGTACTCGTGAGACTGCCAAGTGCCTTGGACTGTCTTACCCTGATAATGCCCCCCCCCCCTATCAGGGAGGCATCTGTAGTCACTGTGGCAACCAGAGGGGGCTGAATGAATGGTCTGCCCTGAGACACTAGTGGGGAGACCATCCACCAGGAAAGGTGCCTTTTGCATGTTTCTGTAATCATGATCATGTGAGACATGGGCAGCTGTTGAAAAGACCACTGTGTGAACAGAAGCCACTGAAGGATTCTCATGTGAAAGCGGGCCAGAGGGATTAGAAGAATTGCCGCTGCCATGGAACCCAGAGCTTGAAGGACTAACCTGACTTGGACCCTTTTGCACTGCATTAGAATTTGTACTTGCTGACGAATTGTTGTCACCCTGTCTGGCGGTAGCCTTGCGGACATACTCCTTGTGTCTAAGTCTGCTCCTATATAGGTAATAGATTGACAGGGCAACAAGGTAGATTTTTCGAAGTTTATTGTAATGCTTAGCTGGGAGCAAATTGAGATTGTGTAGTCCCTGGCTTGTAGAAGTTGATGCCTGGTAGTAGCAGTAAGGAGCCAGTCGTCTAGATATGGAAACACCTGGCATCCTCGACGTAACAGGTGAGCTGTGACCACTGCCATACATTTGGTGAACACACTGGGGGCTGTGGTGAGACCAAAGGGCAGAGCTCTGAACTGGTAATGACTGGCTCCCAGCCGGAAGCGAAGGAATCTCCTGGAGCGCCTGTCCATTTTGATGTGATAGTACGGATCCTTGAGATCTATGGAGCACATCCAATTGTCCTGACCCAGAAAGGGTAAAATGGACTGTAGTGTAACCAGACTTGTTTATTCTGCTGAGATCCAGAATCGGTCTCCAGTACCCTGTCTTTTTTGGTACCAAAAAAAACCTTAAGTAAGTTCCGGATCCGTGTTGGTCTGCTGGGACATTCTGGATGGCTCTCTTTTCTAGCAGTTTTAAAACTTCTATCACTGCTTGGTCCCTCAGATTGGGTGGAACATCTGGAAGGGATTTGCTTGACGGTAATGGGGGTTGAAAGAAGGGAATTCTGTAACCTCCGGATATGATTGAGTGTACCCATTTGTCTTGCATTAAATTCTGCCAGGCTTTTAGGTACAGTGATAGTCTTCCCCCGACTGCCTCAAGAGGCAGGCAGCTGGGCAACCCTTCAGGGATGCTGGAAGGGCTTCTCAGAGAAGGATTCTCTGCTGCCATGGTTCTGCGGACCCCCCCCCCTGCCACAAGGGCGGCGTCTGTTGTTGTTTCCTCCCCTGCCCCTGGAGGAAAAATCGCTACGTGTGTCAGGTGAGGCTCCCTGGGATTTTCTAAACCACATTTTACCACTCTTCTGACCCTTGGGGTATGGTCTGGAAGGAATGGAAAAACGGACTCCCATGGCAGAGAGAGTCTTGCCTTCTTGTTCCCACCTAGTCAGAGTGTCTTTCACCTGTGGTCCAAAGAGAAAGGAACTATCAAAGGGGGTGTTGGTGAATGACACTCTAAAGGGTTCTGCAAAATTACACAGCTGCATCCATGCGTGTCTCCTAAGGGCCACGCCTGTACCTGCGGCTCTACTTGCACCATCGGCTGCATAGGAAATGAGCCTCATGGAGGAGTTGACTACAGAATTAAGGGTCGCCAGCTGAGAAGCCACTTTAGCTTGAGCCCCTTCAGCTGATGGATCCTGAAAGGTATCTCCAAGCTCTTTAAGGAGATCCCTCTGAAGCTGGGTAAAATGGCATAAGTAATTCAGTGACCTCATAGAAAAGGTCGCTGAAGCAAACATTCGCTTCCCGTATCTATCTATAGTCCTGGACTCCTTGTTAGGAGGATGGACAGACGAAGTTTCCGCTAACTCTTTCTTAGTGGCTGCTGCTACCACCATGGCATCCACAGAAACACCTTTGGTAAGGAACTGCTTATCAAGGGGTGCAGTGATAAACTTGCCGGGTCTCCTCGGGGTTGGTTCCACTGTATTTGGGGCTGACCAAGCCTTTCGAGCCACCACTGACATGAGTGGATCGAAAGGTGGAGAAACCCAGGAGGTGGAAGGTCGGGAACCGAACGCGTCCAGGAATACAGACTCATCCTCGGTAGGGGCTAGGGGATTCCGGTTCCCCCTCTGCTTAAGCATTTCTAGGATGTCCAAGAAGGAAACATCTTCAGAGGGGGATCTTGGGGACCCTTCCGATTCATCTAAGTCTGTATCAGAAGTGACAAACTCAGGGGAGTCAATATGCTTCCTCTTGCACTTATTCCGAGGCCTCCCCTGATCATTCAGAGGAGCCCCCTCAGAAGAAGAAGAGGAGGAAACATCCAATGGGGTGCCCTGGAGTGCTGGTTCCCCACGCTTGGGGTCTGGAGGAGGAGGAGAGGTTGATGCAGGCACTACAGGGGATGGAGCCAGTGGGGTAGAACGTGGAGCTGACTCAGTGGCTAGCACACTCCTCATGACATTGAAGGCGTCCCTGCCAAGATGCAGAGAAGGCTCCGGTTCCCAAAAAAATCGGAATCCTTCTCCGCACCGCGGGAGATGGCTCCGAGGCCGATGTAGGAGCCAAGCTCACCTGCGCCGAAGCTCCGAGAGGGAGAACGGGGTCGGACAAGTGTCCGATGCCACTCGCCCCCTCAGAGTCGACGAGGGAGTCTCGGCACCCAGATCCCTTGATGGAAGGCACCATCGAGGGAATCGGAGCCAACGACGGAACCGAAGGAGAAATAGTTATCGGAGCCGACGGTTCCACGACGCACACCCCAACGAACTCCGGCTCCGAGCTCAATGGAGTGGGAGGAGGAATATCGATAGAAGTGGATGGAGGCGACACCTGTTGAGGAGGGTTGGACAACATCTTGGCAAGTGCCTGCGACTTCAGCAACCTAGTGACCACTCTCTCCACGTCGTGATCCGAGAGCCTAGAGGACCGAGAGGAGTGGGAAGATCTGTGACTGCGCTCACTCTGCAGCAGGGGAGACCGAGGAGCCGAATGTATGGATTCCAGAGAAGGGGACCTCAGCCTCTTGTGGCTCCGTGACGGCTCCGAAGATACTGATGGAGCTGATGGGGAGATAGTCTCCTCGGTTTCGACAGGAACCGAAGTAGCAGGTAAAGTTTGAACCAATAACGGCTCTGAGCTTGGAGCCAACAATTTGGTCGATTTTGGGGATTTCACAGACTGAGCCTTGGCCGGTGAATCCTGGGGCTTAAGAAGCCCCTCAGAATAAGCTTATTCTTGCGCTCCTGCAGAACCCTTGGGCTAAATGCATGGCATACAGAACAAGAGTCCTGCAGGTGCACTGCGCCTAAGCAATAGACGCAAGAAGTGTGCCCATCTCTCAGAGAAATTTTCTGACAGCATGAGTCACATTTCTTGAATCCAGACACCTTGGATTCTTTAGACATATCCAACAAAACACCTGAAAGATACTACACTGATTTTTGGTCAAAAAGCCAAACAGCGATGATAAAATACTAACAACAAAAGGCAAAAAACACACAGTAAACTACAGCTAAAGATTTTTTTTTTTTTTTTAAACAAGGAAGCCTCTAACTTAAACGGCTACCTGACAATAAGACAGAAGGAAAGGCTTAAACTAAATGCTACCTACAAAAAGGGATAGGGGTGGGGGGAGGAGAACTCTCTAATTTAAACGAGTTCTAAGGGAAAGGACTACCAATACACTAAACTAACACAACAAGTTACAGACTATAATTTAAACAAAAAGAACTCCCAAAAAAAGCACTAATCTGACAAAAAACAGTTCAATAAGAAACTTATACGAGCCTGAGCCAGTAAGAACGACACCTCGCAGCTGAAGCGGCAAACGAGATCTGGGTAGCTAGCGCTAGGCATCATGGGATAAGCGGTAGCCTCGAGCCAGTAAACAGCTCTCGAGCTATAGAAGATGGCCGAGTCGGAACTGAGGATCGGCTCCGATCCCAACCAGCAAGAAACGAAGGCGAGATAGACAACTTAACATCAAATGTTTTATTCAAAAAGTAGGAGTAGCTATGGGCACCATGTCTGCAAATAGCTACGAGAACATGGTGCTTGCCTAATGGGAATATATGTATGTTTTTAATGAATGCAATTCTTTTAGAGAAAACGTTTTGTACTACAGTAGGTTTGTGGATGATGTGTTTCTTCTATGGGGAGGCACAACTCAGGAGCCAAGTCCTTTGTTAGCTACCTAGACAGCAGTACAGACTCTTTTTGAGGTTCACATACAGTGAATTGTATACCAACACTGAGAGAGAGAAGAAGCTGGCTTAGTCACCAGACTGTATGAGAAAACCTTTAAGGTAAATAATAAACTACATTCCAAGAGCATGCACTCAAAAAAAACTAAAACAAATGTTATGAAAGGACAATTTTACAGGTCAGCGAGATTACATAATAGAGATAGTGACATGTACATCCACTTTGATACTCTGTCAGAAGAGTATAAACAAAGAGGTTATACACAATTTGAAACTGGAACCATACAAAATTATGTGATTGCACGTAGATGTGACAGAGCTAGTCCATATTTTAATATGGAGAATGTTGATATCAGTGAGTATGTAAAGTGGAATGATAGTCTTAGGAAGTGAGTTACATATTCGACAGATGTAGATTCTGTATGTAGCATTATAGAGAGACACTGGAAAGTTCTTACTTCAGATCCTAAGTTTAGGGAGATTCTGGATGATCTTCCACGTTTTACTTATAAGAACAATGTCTCACTGAGGAAACGCATGTGCTATAAACCTCTATCTCGGAATAACTTCAGTCATGAAACTAATACAACCATACAAGGAACTCATGGTTGTGGAGAAGGTAATGTTTGTAGCTATATTAGGACCGATAATACTTTTATGCATCCTTTGAATGGACGTCTGTACACATTTAATGTTTTTGCTGACTGTAACAGTAACAATTTGATGTATTTGGCTGTGTGTGAAATCTGTGATTCCTATTATGTTGGTATGACCACCAAACAATTTAGGAATCTTATCAGGGAACACGTTTATGCTATCAATAGTAAGGATGAGAGGAATGCTCTTGCCAAGCATGTATTAAAAGAAGGGAATGATCATATGTTTACATTTTTGGTTCTGGAACTTGTCAAAATGTCAGGTAAAGGTGGTGATGTTAAAACTTATACTGAATGTTTAGAAATAAAATGGATATATAATCTAACTGCTAAGAGACGGAAGGGTTTGAACTGTAGTGTTCCCTTAAAGCCTGCTTTGAGATCTAGGGCTTTAAGATAATTGGATCTTAACAGCTTAAATGTTCCTCTATAAAATGGTTGCGAATTATGTACATAGTAGATCTGAAGAAGCAACATCCATTGCGAAAGCGCTCATCCTACTAGTTTTTATTAGACTTTACTGTGTTTTATTGTTTTATTAATGTGTTTTTCTGCTATATGCTGGTTACTTCATTTTTTCTTAATTAGTTTTCAGTTAATCAGTGTGCTTAAGACCGTTGTTGTCTTTGTTTTAAGTTTTGAAATAATATTCATTCACACTTTTACTGTATGTCTAAAAATGTTGTATACATTGCTAAATGTGGTTTGTCCCACATTTTATGTGGGCAAGACTGCTAGGTTATTTAAAAACAGGATTTATGAACATACATCTGATATCTTGATAGCAGTCAAAACCAATGCTTTAAGTAGACATACTGAGATATTCAGGGACCACACATTTAGATTTTTAGTTGTGCAACAGATCATTAATGACTTGGAAAACAGGGTGGTTCCTGAACAGCTTGAGGCCTGTGAATTACGTTGGCAGCTGAGGCTTAATGCCACAGAATATATCCATAGTTGAATGACTGTACTAGCATTTTAAGCATTTTAAAGATGAAAAAATATGGTTGCTTTTTGTGATTTTTTTTTTTTACGAGTATAGGTTTTTGTACGGTATATGCAATTTTATGCGTTTGTTTTAACACTAGTCTTAAGAACTTGGTTCTTTAACTATTTAATTACTTATAATTTAATTGTTTTTTATGAGTGTATAAAAGGGAAGTGTGTTTCTTTGGTAATTGTTCTGATGAAGTCTTGTCACATACACAGACGAAAGCACTTAACCTAATAAAGCTGGTTTCTGGAGCAACAGTGGTCTGCTTTCTCACTTCTTCGCATAAATGTCCATAGCCCTAGAAGAAATAGGGTCATACACACACACACTGCATCCAATGAGTAATGATGAACAACAGAAGTTAATTTACAGCAGAGTTTTACTCACATGAAGAAACTGCAGATAAAACATTCTTCATACTTCCACAATTAGTCAGAACAATCCTTAACATACAAGCCTGACAATTCAAAATTCTGAAAATCAATGTTGCAGAAAAGTACACTTTTTTTTTTCTCATAGTAATCAATGACCTTCCCATCCTTATCAGACAGAGCAGGACTGGAATTACGTGTTTAGCAGGTGAAGGATTAACTAAAGTCATAGGTGTTGGATCTGGTTTGGAGAGAGTTTATAAAAACTTGAAAATCTGAGAAACATTCTGCATTGTATCTTCCTTTTTAGGGGCAGCTGACCGTCAGGAAAATGACATTGTGATAATTTTGTATATGAATTTGAATGTATATATTTTGCGTGTGTAAAATTTAATAGCACTTGTATATTAGATATGTTAAATATTAGATATGTTAAGGTTGTTGGGCACTAAGTAGAATTTGACAAGGTTAATTGGATTCAAATAGGCAGGGGTTCACCTATATATAAAGGAGCTGTTTTTGTGATTAAGCATCCTCTGAAGGTGAAAGGCCAAGGTACCAGTGGTAGCTGTATCTAGTAAAGCTCTTTGAACCAGTGCATCAAGTCTTCTGATTCATTTGTGTTTTTTTATTTGTGTGATTCCTTGTGTTTCGCTACGTAAAAGATGAGTCGTCTGGGATACAACTAATGACCTCAGCAGTCGCTCCCACCTGTAGCTGAGGCAAATTGCTAGCCTGCTGTGGTGGCAAAGGCTGTTTGCTTAACTTTTTATTTTTTTGGTTGAAAGAAGGATTGAGAAATAGTTCCATGGTTGAGCCAAAAATGGTGCCTCTTTCCCAGGAAAAGCAATCAAGAAATGCTGGTAATAAGTCTTTAAAAGTTGCTTTTTTAACAAACAAAATCAGTAAGCACTTTAAAACACTTTGTCAGCCCAAAGTAAAATAAACACAGTTTCTCTGCAAAAGATGGTTTACAGTTACTATAAACAACTTTTAAACTGACAGGGAAAAAAAGAGCACTCCTGCTTAAAAGTACAGTAGAGTACAGTCTCATGACAGTCCATTGAAACACAAATTCTTAGCTTTAAAATAACTTTCAGAAGAGGAAAGTAATAATAAACAAAAAATAAATAATGGAAATTTTCTCCCCAAAGCGAATTGTCTACCCAGCAAGGAAACATCACAAGCTGACCGTCGATCCTCAAAAGCCTCACAGGAACATACTCTTTGGCTGCAGTACACTTTTGAAGGGCTTGGCAACCAAACTTGTCTCTTAGTCAACTTTGCTCGAGCTAACAGACAGCTTGGGCAAGTGGAAGCTGCTCTGAAGCTTTGGAAGTTGGCTGGCTGTTATAGCCTTGGCAGGATATAACCCATATAGCTTAGATTACTGCAGCAGTGATCAATATGCAGAACATTAAGCCTGTATACCTCTGCAGGTATACGACTGGCTATCAGAAAGTGGGCACTGAGGGACAGGAGCAAGCTCCTCCTTGCCTATTTATGTACCAAACCTATGCCACACTGTCATTGTGGATGGCTATTTCACTTTGGTGCAAGTAGTTCTGGAACACCTGCAGAGTGAGGAAGACTGCCTTCATCTCCAGAATGCTGATATGCAGAACAGCCGTCTTTTGAGACTAAACACCTTGGACTGTTTTGCCCTGGAAAATGACCCCCCCCCCCCCCAAGGCAGAGGCATCCACGGTTACACCAGTAATGAAATGGACACCTGCAATGGGCTGGCTGCAGTAAAATTAAGCATGCAGCCTAAAATACAAATGCATTTTGTATGCCAATAATGATCTTTATCATTTGAGACATGGAATATTGGCCAAAACCACTGTACCCTCAGCGTACACTGGAGAATTCTCATGCAGAACCTCATATTAGGGGTCATGTTAAGTAACAACCACCAACAGTCCCACTTCTCATACATGAAGTGCTTGCTGTGGCTGTCTGTGAATAAAGAGGCTCATGGACTTGTCTAAAGGAAGGTGTGGTTTGCAGAATAGAATCTAAATTGCTTATGGTGAAGTTTAGTATCCGAGTGGACTCTGAGATGTTGTAGTGTTCTCTGTTGTTAAAAAAGGATTAAAAACTCAGTACAGAATTCATAGCTGAAACTAGTTTGTCAAGTTGGAGCATCTTAGAAACATCATCCCAAAGTATCTGTTTTGCTGCAGCTATAGACACCCTGGGGGATGGGATGATGAAATGAAGTGTCCAGAACTGAGAACGACTGACTTCTCCACAGAAGTGTAGAAAGTCTCCTTGGCAATCTTTTTTTTTTTTTTTTTTAATTATCAGCTTTATTAAATCACAACTAAAACAGTGATACATGTACATTGATATGAAAGAACACAAACCTCACTGACTCCTTGGCAGTCTTGATACACAGACGGGCATCTTGTAGGTCCAAAGAGCATATTCAGTCGTCTGTTTGCAGACAACGAAAGATGGACTGCATTGTGACCGTCCATAAACATGGTATCAGGATGAACTCATTTAGGCTGCTTAAATCCACAAACTGGCTTGAGGTCTTTTTTGGGAATAAAAAAAGAATCTGAAGAAATAACTACATTTTTTTCTGTTCAGGTGGAACCTCCTGGATGACTCTCTTGCTGTTGAAGTTTGACTACTTTTCTTGCAGCAGTCTTTTGATAAGGTGAGACATCTGGCAATGACAGAGTGGAACAGGGGAGCTATGTGAAACAGATTCATGTTACTTCAAAATATTCTTATTCAAATCCACCTGCCTTGCATGATGGCTAGCTATCCAAAGTGGAGGGAGTGCCTCCAAATTGGGACAAATTGGGCAAAGCATCAGAGATTAGACTACTGTACCCAGGGAAGACAGTGGTATCTCTGCTGATGCTGGTTGTTCTTGATTTTGGGTCAGCATCCATTCTGGAAGTTTCCACAGCCAACTTGTACATTTCCTCGATCTCAAGTTTCCTTTATTGCTGTTGATCACACTAGTACCACAAACTTGCATGGAATCTTGTGTGCCCTTGAAGACATTTGGAATATCTGTTACTGCTTGTTTATAGCCTTCAGTTTTTCTCCTCTTCTTTCGCCTGAACATGGCAAACCAAAAATGGAGCATTAAGGAAAGACGCCTTGGAATCGACAACAAAACCAGTAAGGTGCAATTGGGCAAAAATCAGTAAAATGTTATGCTAGCTGTTGCACTAGTTGCACCATCCCAAGTTATGAGCTAATCATATTGTGGGACTGGATATCAAAGACACAGCTATCTGCAACTGTAGCTTAGCCCTGAGGTCTCTGTCAGGCAATTCCACCGGCTCTTGCTGTAAAAGCAGGATGTAAGTGAAAGATAGGTTGCTATCCTCAGTAGGAATATACAGAATACATGGCCATAATTCATAAACTCATTTTCAGGAAGATAAACAGCAAAACTCTGTAGAGTAAAAACCTTTTAAGGAGCATGTAGTCTACATTGAGAATCCAACCATTCAAGTTCTACCTATCCTTAAGAGGCTACAAAAGTGCCACAACACTAGGGCTCTTTCCATCTGGAGCATCCTGTCTGCAGGGGATATCACCTAGCATGGTGACAGCAGGTTCAGAAAGGTTCTTGCATCACTTTCTTGGGAAAAGACATAGGATCTGCCTGACATCCTGCTCTCTGCTTCTTTATTTCATGCACTTACCTGAACTTCAAGTCACCTAGAGGAGAATCGGTGTCCTCTCATTTATCAGAATTAAGGATGGGGGACTCCAGTGTGAGTCAAGTTGATGCTGCTTACATCCATGCTTCCTACCTGAATGTGGAGGAAAAGTACAGTTGTGTACACTTACCATAAATGTAGATGTTCGAGTGTATTCACTGTTGCAGTCATTACATTTGGGTAATCTGCTGGCAGGTTGCCCTCAGTCAGCCTGAATATCAAAGTCTTGGGTCCTCCGTCGGTTGCGGTCTCCTCTTCCATGACGTCAGGTCGTAAGGGGTATAGAACATGCAGCCGATGCCATTTTATTCAATTTTTCTTGCCCCATATGTCAGGTGCCTCCCAAATGAGGAGCAAAAAAACCCACACACACACACACACATATATATTATATATATATATATATATATATATATATATATATATATATATATATGGTTCCACTTGAAATCACCGAATTATCATTTCATTGAATTGCAAACCATCGAGACCAAATCGTCGAGCTGAGTGTGCAGAATTTGATTGTTCTGCTGAGACAGTAGATGAGGTATTTGAGGCAAGTAATCATAATCAGCATCTTGCCTAGGCCTCTTAGCGGGGGGGGGGGTGGGGTTGGGAACCCCTCATCAAGGTAATTAAGTCCTCAGTCATTTTGATCATCTGTTGTTTAGGCATAGGGGCCTGAGCACATGGCTCATATGTCAGATTTTTAGACTTAGATGTTTTTGATCTTGTTTTTGAAGCTGGCGTCGGTTTCATATAAAAATGTTGAGGCCTGAAAACACCCTCAGAAGCCGATGCCTGCTCAGCGGCTCCGGACCCATCCAAGGGAGAGACATCCACGGGTTCAATACTCTGAGAATCTCGTGGCATTACCAGACTCTGCATGGGTCTCGGTAGAGGCCTGCGACTCAAAAATAGTGGGTATCAGGGGCTGCGAAAGCACCTCATTGAGTACCAGCAAACCAGCGACTGGCTTAGGATAAGCTTCGTCGTTGGGTTTGGACCTCAACGGTCTGTCTCTGTCTTTTTCTTTGCATTTATTGTGAACTCTGGTAGTCAGGTTGCTAACCGATGACATTTCAGGGTAATTAAATCTGGATCCAAAATATTTTGAAGCAAAAATATACCAACACTTAATAGTGCGTTGGTTAAATCTAGCACAAAAACCGACAGCAAGACACATTATGATCTAGGCCTAGGCAAGGAATACAGTACAAATGAAAATCCTTATGAGGTATTTGCTTCCCACAAGTAATGTAATTATTAACTTTTACTGACATCGGTAAGGAGCAAGAAAACATTTCCCCGATGGGGTACTTAGCTTTAGTTGAAGACTTTGGTTCTGAAACTCGAATGCAAAAATTTCAGGAGTCGGCCGATCGGCACTTGCGAACTGCTTCTGCTTTGGGCACCGCACGGCAAGAAAGACTGAATAAAATGGTGTCAGCTGCATGTTTTATACCCCTGACGTCATGGAAGAGGAGACAGCAACAGACGCAGGACCCAAGACTTTGATATTCAGGCTGACTGAGGGCAACCTGCCAGCAGATTACCCAAATGTAATGACTGCAACAGTGAAACACGAAGAACATCTGCTATGATGGCGAGCCAAATAAAGAATGCAGCAAGTGATGTAGATTACCATGGGAATCCTGTAGAAGACCACTGAAACCCCTGTCCTGCTGCTGCTGAGGATGAGTGGACAAAGTGGTAGACAGGAAAACGTTAGTCTAGGCCATAACTGATGTAGGCACAAGGACAGAGTGTGACAAATGCACATCAGTCTACACAGCGAATGTCAAAATGAACACTAATGCATCATCAGGAGCTATGGACACCAATTCCAACTACTCAAAGACAAAACTCATTGAGGCCAAAGATAATGCCAAAAGTATTAGTGCCATGCCTGACTCAAACTGCATGACAAAGAGTGGTGGGGTACAGATGCATAGTGAGCCTGAAACTGATGCTGACAGCACCAAGGCCATGGAACTGAAGGCCAACCCAGCCAGGACAGGCAGTGACTCACAGAGTATCAGACCTGAGAACAGTCCTGACTCCTGGGTCATTAAGACCCCCATTTCCAAAGCATCACCTTCAAAGCCACCAACATCAACAGCATTACCAGTGTAGAGTATGTCAATCCCAAGGTTATTTTCCCCAAAGACAAAGTCATATCTAAAACTGATGCATCTGTCAAAGTAGACTCCTAGACATTCATGACTGAACTCATGAGAACTGGCACCAAAACAGAGGGAGGTAAAAGCAACTGTGATGAAAAGGCCAAGACAGAGGCCGTGGATGGAGTGCTTACTTATCTAGGAACCAGAGGGCAAGAAACATTTCCTCTTCATTGTCTTGTAGTCAATGTCCATTAGGATAAAATGATTTCAGAAGGATTCACAGATCTTGCAGGAGGCGGTCTGAATTGTAGAATTCTTTAGGCTCCAGAGACACTTTTTTATATTACAAACTTTAGAGGAAAAAGTTTAACAACCATAAATGGCAAATAAAAGTTATGCACTTAGCTAAAAGATAGAGCGGCATGGTTGTGGTTCATCCTCCTAATTACTAGGATAGGAGTTGCCAGGTGTCAGGCACTGATCTAAATTTCTAGTGCTTCAACTTTTCCTCCTTATCCATTATGTTGTATGTTTCTCCAAACTGAAGTAAATCACATGCAAACATGACATAAGGTACCTAAATTATGCATGCACATTCTGCCCAAAGCAGACCTTTCCCCTCTTTGCCATGTCAGGGGAGGGCGGGTAGGAATGAACCAAGACCATGTTAATCTATCATTACAGTAAATACAAAACTCTTAACTCAAACATGGTCTGGTTCTTTGTTTTTTTGTCACCAGTAAGACAGAGTACCCTAAGAATTTCCTGTGTGACAGCATGAAAGGATTCCTCAAATAAGTGTTCTAGCAGGACCTGGAAGAGAAAATCACATCCACCATGTAATACGCTGAGAAAGTATTTAGAGAAGCTCAAGTTTCAGCAGCACAAACGTCATCAATATAAGAGTTTGCAACAAAGGCCTGTAGATATAGCCACAACCTTAGTACAATCAGCTCTAGGTTATACTGCCAACTGCTTAACATGAGTTTTACAGCAGTATATTTGATGCACTTATATAACCAATTTGATAAGGTGGCTTTGGAAACCCCTCCTGCCAATTACATTAGCAGCATATAATTTTAACAATTGCAAGTCTTTTCTGAAATAATTTTGCTTTAGTAAAAATGAAGTTGCCTATATACAACCATACAGTGCAATATGGTTTCTCATTTATTGTTGGAAATTTGAAAAAACACTGGAAGATTAACAGAAGACTAGCTTCCCTAGCTACCTCGAGCGTGAAGATGGGATAAATTCATAGACTTCCTCGTTTTGTTGAAGACCAGACAGGGAGGGTTAATGCACAGAGCCTATAGGTCAAAAAGTCTTCTTGATGAGGCAATTTCTGGTAAAAACACAGTTCTCCATGACAGAGTTTCAACTTCCACCCTAGAAGCTGGTTCAGAGGGAGGAAGCATAAGTTTTTCCAGTCTGAAATACAGGTCTAATGGAGAAGCAGGCTATCTTAATAGAGGCCTCATCAGAAAAGCACCCCCCCTAAAGCAGGCCTTACAACCCTTAAGTGAAGCTGGCAAATAACTTTGGAACCCCTGATAGAATCTGGAAATAGGAGACATGCTGACCTTAAAGAAAGAACAGTCTAAGTCTGTACTGAAGATTTATGCCAAACAGTCTTGTAACAAGAACTGGAGCCAAAAAGGGGCACGACCCTTACTGTAAAGCCTAATCTGAAAAACACTTCAATTTACTTTTGCGCTATTAGTATTTAGCTTACAGGGAGATACAAGGATACAGATGAACCTTATCAGGGTAAGCTGCGTCACTGGCAGTCACAGGAAATGGAGAAACCAAATGGTTATTCCTAATGATACGAAGGTCAGGGTAGGTTTTGACGATGGGCGAGTTAGAAGGGTTCTGAACAGCCTTGATAGACTTTTCCAGAACGTGAGGCCAGGGTAACAGGTAACGAACTTGTTGAAGTGAATACAAGGCTAAGAGTATGACCCTGGCCTTAATCACCTTTGCATTCTGTATGAACTTGCGAATGAGGAGAAAGGGTAGAAAGGCATGTAATAGACCAAGACCATTCCTAGACTACAGCATCCCCAGGACTTTGCCTCAGAAGAGGGATCACAGTAAAGTCTTTATTTAGTGTTTGACTAGGGAAGGGAACAGCTTAAAGCAAGGTGTCACCATCTGTTAAAAAGATCTTTCATTACCATCTATCAAAGGACCGCTCATGCAATATCAGTAGGCATTGGCTATGCATGTTTAGTAGATAAGATCTGAGCAAAAACTAGAAAGAAGTTAACAGGCTATGGCCCACTCCCACAACCTCACCATCTCTTGACACAGGTGACAGGAGGGAGTCCTGATTTTGTTTGTGGATATACCACACACTACTGCCATGCTGTTGCAGTACATAACAACCATTCCTCTAGAAAGGGACTCTTGGGAGGATGCAGGGTGAGGAGAATTACCCTCATTTCCAGGACACTGATGTGCAGACTAGCCTCAGTCTGACTATGCATATTGGACCATCAACTCTATAATTGTGGTATCCATGATGACAGGCTTTGGTATAAACTGACTGAGGCCACTCAAGTCCAGACTGGGGCTGAGATCCTTGCTATTTTTTGGCACTAAGAGGAACTCTGATTTGCTCTGAACTGGTGGGAACCTCCTGGATGGCTTTTTGGTGGAAAACTCAAGATCTTAGTGTCATCTGCTTCTAACAGGGTGAAATATTGGGAAGAAGGGGGGACAGCAGCTGGGGATGAGAGAGGAAGGGGATTATAGAGCCTGTAGATAAATCTTCCCCAATATCAACCTGTTGCATGTAATAGCCTCCTGTGCTGGCAAGTAAGTTAAACGACAGATGACTCCTGACTGCTTCCAGAGTGAAGGGGTCAGGCAGGGACTAAGGGAGCTTGCAAATTACCATCAGGCTAGGGACTACAGAAGCCCTGATTCTAGTAGGAATTCCTACCATTAGCTCCCATGGAAACCACCACCATGTCTGTGTTTTACTTCTTTTCAGGCCACACCTGAACAATCTCTGAAACTGTCTGTTCTGCATACTAGAAAAAGGGCAATGAGAAGTCTTTCCCACTTTTTCATTCTCCTTCAGCTTTCCTTAAGGAAAGAACAAATAGGTCACAAAGTACAGTTGTGTACACTTACCATAAATGTAGATGCTCGAGTGTATTCACTGTTGCAGTCATTACATTTGGGTAATCTGCTAGCAGGTTGCCCTCAGTCGGCCTGATTAACAGAGTCTTGGGTCCTGCTTTGGTTGCTGTCCCTTATTCAACGACGTCAGGGGTATAAAACATGCAGCCGACGCCATTACATCTGTTTTTCTTGCCCCAGATGTCAGGTGCCCCCCAAATGGGGAGCAAAATATTATATATATATATATATATATATATATATATATATATATATATATATATATATATATGTGTGTGTGTGTATATAGTATAAAACACAAAACATATACCTCCAAACAAAAACAAATACACCAAAAAGGCTTTTAAAGACAGTAACAGAAATGAGAGGTATACTGCGGCGGTGGTGCTGTGGTAGCGTTGTCGCCTCACAGTAAGATGTTGTCCTGTTCGATTCTCAGCTAGAGTGTCTTCTGTGTGGAGACATGCGTGAATGAGTGTACCTTCGCTGAAGGTTGTGCATCAGAGCTGGAAACTCGGCACGTAAAAATCTACTGCCAATCATTAGCAGACCGGAGTTCTGCTGTGGCGACCCCTAACCGGGAAAAGCCAAAAGACACAACAACAGAAATGAGAGGTATAGCTAGAGAAAAACAGGGAGCTGGAGGGAGGGAGGTTAACCAGGACTGCAACAGTGAATACACTCGAACATCTACATTTATGGTAATTGTAAACAACTGTACTATGTTCTTCGTGTTTCACTGTTGCAGTCATTACATCTGGGTAGAATCCCAAAGCTATGGTTGGGAGGATGGATTTATACAGCATTAGGAGCAGCTAAAAAGCCCTGCAGGACAGCAGTGGCAAAGCCTGCTCTGGATTTAGAGAAGAGAGGTAAATGGTAATGTTTGGTGAACGTATGAATGGAGCTCCAGGTAGCAGCTTCTAGAATGTCTCTGGTAGGAACCCCTCTGAGAAAGGCTGCAGAAGTAGATGCAGCCCTGGTGTAATGAGATCTGATCCCCTTGGGGACAGGTTTACCATGGTGCATATAGCAGAAATGAATACAATGGCTTATCCATTTGGAAATAGTCTGCTTTGAAATAGCCTTTCCCTCTGCTCCTACAGCAAATGCCACCAATAGCTGTTCAGATTTTCTTAGAGATTCTGTCCTGTTTAAGTAGAATCTTAGTTGTCTGTGTACATCCAATGAATGCAGAATCCGCTCACCCTTGTTTTGTGTATTTGGGAAGAAAGTTGGCAGATGAATGGTCTGATTAAGGGCCACACTAGATACCACCTTAGGCATAAAGGATGGATTGGTCCTGAGAGCCACCCTGTCCGGGTAAAAAATAATGAAAGGCTCCACTGCTGTAAGAACTACAATTTATGTACTCACCATAACGCTTGATGTATGTGGTCCACCTCACCTCACATTCTTACTCACGGGTTCGGAGCCGAACATCGGCTCCGACTCGGCCAACTTATATTTTTCTAGCACAAAGTCTCTAATTGGCTGGGCTAACCTGGTATCCCATGTTGCACCGCTCCATAACCCCAGATCTAGTTTGCAGCAGCTCATAGTCACACCTCATGCACAACCACAGTTCAGAAGAGTAGAACATTAACCAAGGCAGCAAAGAAAAAATAACCAATACCGAAGGGTACTGAAACAAATATCGCCTCCAAATCCTCCAGGAGGGGGGAAGGTGGGAGGGAACGTAAGAATGTGAGGCGAGATGGACCGCCATACATCAAGCGTTATGGTGAGTACATAACTTGTAGATGTTATGTGGTCCAATCTCGCCTACATTCTTACTCACGGGACAGCGTCCCTAGCACCTCTATCATGGGAGGCTCAATGGAAGATGCTTCAGAGAACAGTGGAACCAAAAGAAGCCCGGCCCCTAGAAGCCACATCTAATTTGTAATGAGTAATGAAGGTGTGGGGAGAAGCCCACGTGGCCGCAGCACAAATTTCATCCAAGGATAGTCTGGAGTGATAAGCTACTGAAGCTGAAACAGCCCTGGTGGAGTGAGCCTTGACAGGGAACGGTAACTCTCTACCTACCGACGAGTAAACATAGGAGATGCAGTCAGAAATCCATCTGGAAATTGTAATCTTAGAAAAAGGGAAACCTGTTCTATTTTCTGAGGAGGACACCAAGAGTTGGTCAGACTTACGAAGTTGTTTTGTCCTGTGTAGGTAAAAACAAAGATGCCTGTGTACGTCCAATTGATGAAACTTAAACTCTGCCTTGTTAGAAAATTGAGGAAAGAAAACTGGCAGCTCAATGGACTGATTGAGGTTAACGGCAGAAGTTACCTTCAGAAGGAAGGACGGATTAGGTCTCAAGGAAACCCTGTCCTTATGAAATATTAAATACGGGGATTTGATGGACAACGCTTGAATCTCCAACACCCGTCTGGCTGATGTGATAGCTATTAAAAATGCAGTCTTCCGAGACAGAAATTTTAATTCAGAGGTGGCAGCTGGTTCGAAAGGTGATGATGTCAAGGCCTGTAACACAAAATTTAGATCCCATGGCATGATGGGTTCTGACACAGGAGGCCGGAGCAACAAGGTGCCCCTCAAAAAGGCCTTACATAGCTTATGAGCCATGAGAGAAGGTTCGTAAGAAGTATGAAAATTAGAAATAGCGGCTAGCTGAACCTTAATGGTAGCAGGAGCAGAACCTTGCTGAAAAAGAGTGGATAAAAAATCTAAGACAGCAAGGATGGGGGCTGTGAAAGGATCCAGTCCCTTGGCCTGAGCCCAAATTGAAAATCTTTTCCACTTGCTGGAGTAAATCTTCCTAGTAGAAAATTTATGAGAAGAAGATAAAATGTGTACTACCCTCAGGTGAAAAAGATGAAGTCTGACTAAGGATGGAAGTGGAGTAGCCAGGCTGTCAACCTGAGGGTCCACAGGGAGGGATGGGACTGTCCCAACATGTGTGTCAGTAGGTCTGGTGCTGGGTCCAGAGTCCAAGGACTGTTCACTGCATACTGATGAAGAAAGGAGAACCAGACTTGGCGAGGCCAGCGTGGGGCAGTAAGAATCATCTTGCTTCCTGAGGAAATGGCTTTCTGGATCACTCTTGGTAGCAGAGGAAAACGGAGGGAAAGCATAGAGCAGACCGGGAGGCCAATCGTGGACTAGAGCGTCCCTGGGTGACTCCCTCTGTGGGGGGAATCAGAGTGAAGCAGTTGCTGCACTTGGAATTGTGGGGATTGGCGAAAAGGTCGCAGCAAGGCTGACCCCACCTGTTGAAAATCTGCTCCGCAACTCGGCGGTTCAGGGACCACTCGTAAGGCATCAGAATAGATCTGCTCAGCCTGTCTGCTATTACACTAGCATTCCCCCTAATGTGCGTTGCCACTAGGAACCATCGGGAAGACACTGCCCACTGCCACACTCGCATGGCCTCTCTGCATAGGGGGTAAGACCTGGTTCCCCCTTGCTTGTTCAGGTACCACACCACAGTCATGTTGCCTGAGTGAATTGCAATCGTTCCTAGGGGGAGAGAGCTCTGCAGTGCTTGCAACGCCAGTAACACCGCTCGCATCTCTAGAACATTGATATGCAGATGTACCTCGTGATCCTGCCAGGTGCCTTGGACCGTCCTGCCCAGATAATGCCCCCCCCACCCTATCTGGGAGGCATCCATGGTCACCGTGGCAACCGGAGTCATAGGAATAAATTGATTCCCTTTGTTCAAGTTGGTGGAACGCAGCCACCAACAGAGGTCCTGTTTGCACCGATCGGTGAGTAGGATCAGATGGGACAGGGGAAGTTTCTGAAAGGACCGTTGGGCAGAAAGAAGCCACTGCAGAAGCCTCATGTGTAATCTGGCCAGGGGCACTAACATAATGGTGGCTGCTATGGATCCCAGGAGCTGTAGGACCCATCTGGCCTGAACCTTCTTGTGGGGTAGCAACGCGCGAACCTGACCCTGCAACACCTCTATCCTTTCTTGAGGCAGGAACGCCCGCATGTGAATGGTGTCTAGCTCTGCGCCTATAAATGTGTCACGCTGTGAGGGCAGCAAGGCAGACTTTCCCCAGTTTAAGGTAATTCCAAGTTGATGACAAAGGGCAATGGTCTTTTCCCTGGCCTGAATGAGAAGATGCCTGGTGGGGGCGGTGAGGAGCCAGTCGTCCAGGTATGGAAACACTTGGAATCCTTGACGTCTCAGGTGAGCTGTCACCACTGCCAAACACTTGGTGAACACCCTGGGGGCTGTGGTGAGGCCAAAGGGCAGGGCACGAAACTGGAAATGACTGGCTCTCAGCCGGAAGCATAAGTGACTCCTGGATGCCCTGTCCATTTTGATATGGTACTAAGCATCCTTGAGATTGATGGAGCAAATCCATACTTCTTTTCCCAGTAACAGAAAAATAGACTGAAGGGTGACCATTCGGAACTTGGACTTTAGAATGTAGCGGTTCAGTCGGCTGATATCCAAGATGGGTCTCAGGTCCCCTGTTTTTTTCGGCACCAAAAAGAGTCTTGAGTAAGTCCCTAATCCGATCTGGTCTGAGGGGACAGGTTGGATGACTCCTTTTTCCAGCAACTTTGAAATTTCTAGTGTTGCGTGATCCTTTGACTAGGTGGAACGTCTGGGATTCTCTTGGGTGGAAGAGGGTCTGACAATAAGGGGATGGAATAACCTCCGGTAACTATACGAAGCACCCATCGATCCTGAGTGATACTTTCCCAGGCTTCCAGGTACAACGAAATGCGGCCCCCGACTGGCTCCAGAATAGCACAGTCGGGCAATAACATCAGGGATGATGATAGGAAGGCCCGCAAAAGGAATCACGGTCTCTCGAATTGCGAGGGTCTCCTCTTTCAATAGGGCGGCGTCTCCCAGAATAGCCACCCCTTCCTCTGCCTCTGGAGGGGGACTCACCTTGACCGGCAGGGAAAGACTTCTGTGACTTTTTGAACCACATTTTTCCTCCCCTCTGAGCCTTGGGGTAAGGCCTAGATGGGAGGGAAAAACGGACCCCTACGGCAGACAGGGCCTTTCCCTCTTGCTCGCATCTGGTGAGGGTGTCTTTCACTTAGGTCCCAAAGAGTGAGGACCCATCAAAGGGGGCGTCAGTGAAGGAAGACTAAGGCCGCCGCGAAATGACACAGGCGCATCCAGACTTGCCTCCTAAGGGCTACACCTGAGCTAGCTGCCCTGCTCGCCCCTTCGGCTGCATAAGATATGAGCCTCATGGACGAATTGACAATCGAGCCAAGAGTAGACAACTGGGCGTTAACCGTCTGTGTTAACGCCTCAGGTATGTTACCCGCTAGAGTATCTCCTAACTCTTTAAGAAGATCTCTCTGGAGCCGAGTGAAGTGACATAGATAGTTCAGAGACCGAAGCGTGAAGGTCGCTGAAGAGAGGGCATGCTTCCCGTACCAATCCATTCTCCTGGACTCCTTGTTAGGAGGATGGACGGAGGAAGAAGACTCGGCTACTTCCTACTGAGTGGCCTCCGCCACCACTATGGCATCCACAGAAACCCCTTTGGACAGGAACTCTTTCCCAGGGGGAGCTGACAGAAATTTATTAGGACGTCTTGGTACAGGTTCCACCGAGTCAGGAGTCTCCCACGCCCTTCGACAGATCAAATCCAGGAGCTCATCAAAGGGTGGAGACACCCAGTAGGCGGAGGGTTGAGCCCCAAAGGCCTTGAGGAATACCGACTCCTCCTCAGAGGGGGTTTTGGACGACCAGCCGCGTCTCTACCTCAAAATCTCCAGGATGTCGGAGAAAGAGATGTCATCGGAGGACGACCTGGGGCACCCCTCTGACTCCTTGAGGTCGGTATCAGAGGTGAGGGACTCATCCTGGGAGTCTACGTGCTTCCTCTTGCACAATTTCTTTCTTGGGGGCTCCTCAGGCACAGACTCTGAGGGGCCCTCAGAAAGTTGGGGACCGCTCATGGGGGTATCCCCAGACCTTGGGGCTCTGCCGTCAACTGATAGGGGGACATCAGAGGCTCTCGCCGGCGTGGAATGGAATGACTGATCCGGGTGATGTAACTAAGGATCTGGCCAGTGCACTCCTCATAGCCTCGAAGGCGGGTCCCCCCGAATCCGAGGATCGGCCAACCTCCGAGGCCAAGATCGGAACTGAAGTTCCCCAAGCCGAAGCGCCGAGAGGGAGGCTCGGAACTGACAAAAGTCCCGAAGTATCCCCCTCGGGCCTGACAGAGGAAACCCGGGTTCAGAAACCAGAGGAAGGAGCCGACATGGTAGGAGCCAATGTCGGCACCGATAAGGCCTTAAGAGGTATCGGAGCCGGCAGAACATCACCTGGAGCAGAACACTCTGGCTCCGTAGACAAGTAGGTGCTCGGAGGAGGAAACATGGGTGCACTCATCGGGACTGGCTCCGGCGCCGACTGGGTCGGAGCCGAAAATAATTTTGCCAAAACCGGCAACTGCAGGAGCCTCTGGACCACCCTATCCACATCCAAATCAGAGAGTCTGGAGGATTTGGAGGAGATAGAAGGTGACTGTGATCTCCTATCTGGAGATCCTTGTCTGACACTAGGAGACCGGCTCCGAATGGGCTCTAAGAGGATAGGAGCCGAGGCAGATTCCAGAATCACAGCTACCTCCTGCGGCCCCCGAGGACAAGGGAGCTGAGGAGGTAGAGTCCAATTTGGTAGTCTTCTCCGGAGGCTCCGATGAAATAGATGGAGCCGGAGATCTTTTCTTAGCCTTAGAAGTCTTAGTTTTAGACTATGAACTAGAGGAAGAGAGTCCAAGGACTCCTCAAAGGAAGGCTTAAGAAGACCCTTCAGTATGTTTATTTTTTTTCTCCTGTAGCACCCTGGGGCTAAAAGCGTGACAAAAACTATACAAACAGCATGTCCATCAGTTATGGACATCTTGTAGCTACATTTTGAACACTTCTTAAACCCGGAGGGTTTGTGTTCTTTTTGATCCTTAGACATAACAGCCAAACCACAGTACACAACAGCAAAGAAACAGGACTGTAGGCCACAACAGATAAGGCGGGAAACTACCGCTAACAACAGATGACAGAATCTCTAAATTAAACGATTCTGACACGACAACAGACACACACCGAAGCAAGGGACAAATGCTTTCCTCAGACAAACCACACAACGGAGTGAGGACTAGGTCCTCTAACAAACGGGCCTAGCCCGTAGGAACGGAGGGATACCACAACCAAACACTCACACCACAAAAACAAAGATAAAACCAAGCAAACAGCTATTAAAATAGCTTTTGTCAAGAAAAAGAACAATTTTCAGTGAGAAAAGAAGTTTTAATTCTACTTAGCCACAGCCAAGCGAGACCATGTCCTAGCTCCACGAGCGGCAAACGAGATCTGGAGTTATGGAGTGGTGCAACATGGGACACCAGGTTAGCCCAGCCAATTAGAGACTTCTAGAAAAATATAAGTTGGACGAGTCGGAACCGATGCTCAGCTCCGAACCCGTGAGTAAGAATGTAGGCGAGATTGGACCACATAACATCCTGTAGTTCTGAAATCCTTCTAGCTAAAGTGACTGCTAAAAGAAAAGCTGTTTTCCAAGAGAGAAATTTTAGATCCGCAGTAGCAGCTGGCTCAAAAGGAGGTAGAGTGAGTTTTTGCAAAACAAAATTGAGATCCCATGCAGGAGTTGGTGCTCTCCTGGGAGGTCTTAAATTTTTGGCCCCTCTGAGATGCTGCTTTAGCAAAGGATGGGAAAAGAGGGGAGGCTCTGTGTTGTAATGAGCTGAAATGGCAGAGGCAAGGATTTTTATGGAAGAAAAAGATAGGCCCTTGTGAAGCATCTCAGTTATGTATTGCCGAATTTGAGGAATATTGGGCATTGCTGTGCTTATTCCTTGGGCTTGGTTCCAGGCACAGAATCTTTTCCATTGGATAGCATAATATTTTCTAGTACTAGGCCTTCTAGCCACCAAAATGACATCCATCACAGGTTTGCTGAGAGATGTAACGGGTGAAATTAGTTTATTAGCCACACTGCAATATTCAAAGTTTGGAGTCGAGTGTGCAGAATTTGATAGTTCTTCTGAGACAGGTACCACGGAGGAAGGTGCAACACATTGCGCAGGAGCGGGACCAGTGTTGGCGAGGCCAGCCTGGAGCAATCAGAATCATTGTTGGTTTGTCCTGTCTGACTTTTAGTAGGACTTTGGAGAGCAGAGGCAGAGGGGGAAGGGCATAGACTGATAGGTTTTTCCAGCTGAAGGATAGAGCATCCACTTTCCAAGCTTTTTTGGGATAAATTCTTGTGCAGAATTTGTCCAACTGATAGTTTTGGGGTGAGGCAAAAAGATCTATGTCTGGGCTCCCCCATTTGCACGTCAACATGTTGAAAATTTGTGGTTCCAGTTTCCATTCGTGTGGGTCCATAAGATTTCTGCTTAGTTCGTCTGCCAGAGTATTTTGCTTTCCTGGCAGGAATTGAGCTTGTAGATGTATTTGATAAGTCAAAGCAGTGTTCCACAATGCCATGGCTAGTCTGTAAAGGGGGTAGGAATGTGTACCCCCCTGCTTGTTTATGTAGCACATGACTGTGGTGTTGTCTGTCTTTATCAGTAGTTGTCCTGGATGAAGGTAGTCCTTGAAGGCTGTCAGAGCCATTCTGTACAGCTAGCATCTCTTTCTGATTGATATGTAGGTGCATTTGATGTGGGCTCCACTTGCCCTGAATGCATCTCCCTGCCAGATGCGCCCCCCAAGGATAGTCTGATGCGTTTGCAGTCAGGGTTTGGGCGGCAGGGGGTGGAATGAATGACAGTCTCTTGTTTTGGTGGCAGGCCTCTGCCCACCATAGGAACTCTAGTTGCAGGCAAGGTATGATAGGAATCATTGTTTCCAGGCTGTGACAATGTTGACTCCCATAAGCTTTTTAGGTACCATTGAAGTTTCCTCATATGCAGTCTTGCATATGGAATTAGAAGAATGCAGGAGGCCATGAACCCCAAGGCCTGCAGAATTTGTCTTGCAGATAGCTGGGTTTTTGTGGCCACCTGTTTGAAGTAAGTCATCAATTGAATTTGTTTTTCTGGTGTAAGATAAGTCATCTGGGCAGTTGTATTCAAGCTTGCACCCTGGAATGTAATTTTTTGAGAGGGTACCAGTTGTGATTTATTTTCGTTTATGGTGTACCCTAGGCAAGTTAGAATCCTTTTTACAAACGCCAGATGTTATAGAAGAGTGTCCTTGTTTTCTGCCTGAATTAGGCAATCGTCCAGGTATGGATAAATTTGAATATTTCTTTGCCTGCAAAGTGCAATTACTGGTGCAAGGCACTTTGTGAAGACCCTGGGCGCAGTAGATATGCCAAAGGGCAGTGCAGAGAACTGGTAATGCAAGTAGCCTGCTTTGAAGCGGAGGTATCTTCCGCAAGATTCCCTGATTAGGATATGCAGGTAAGCCTCTTTTAAGTCTAGAGTTACCAACCAGGCATCCTGGCCTAGCATAGGTAGTAACTGCTGAACATTCAGCATCTTGAATTTTGGAATGTCCAGAAATGTATTTAGAATTGATAAGTCCAGAATTGGATGCCATAATTTGGCTTTTCTGGGTACCAGGAGAAGTCTGGAATAGAAACCTTGTCCCTTTTCCTTTTCTGGTACTGGTTGAATAGCCCCCATATTCATGAGGGACATAACTTGTTTCTGGGCCTCTGCCCACTGATTTGGAGGCAGATATGGCCATCCGTTCGGGATTGGCAACGTGTGGAAATGAAATCTGTATCACTGGGATACTATATTTAAAACCCATTTGTCCTGGGTAATCAATTGCCAGTTTTCCCCCCAAAGGGGCGGCCAAAAGATAAGTGCTTGGTGATTGCAGTGGAAAGTCATTGAGACTGTTTACCATAGGGAGGTGCCTTGTTGCTTCCAGATTTGGAGGTGGAGGCACCCCATTGCTTTGATCTAAAAGTTCCTTGCGCCTGCAACCTGGAGCCTTTGGAATGTCTGGGTTTGACCTGAGCGGCTCTAGTGGGTACTGGAAAGGACCAGTTCTTAGTAGGCCAGTGCCTACTAAACCTGGGAGGCTGCACTTGTAAGAAATCTTTCACAGTTTGCATAGATTTAGCTTTATCTACCATCTTTTTCAAAACTTCTTCAGCCTTATTACCAAATAGACTGTCCTGTTGTAAAGGAGCATCCAACAATTTTGCTTTAACATGGTCAGGCAGACTTTGCTCCTTGAGCCAAGCATGCCTTTTTATCAAAGATCCAGTTACAACAGCCCTTCAAGTGGCCTCCAAGGAATCAAAACCACATTGCAAAGTATGTTTTTCAACTTGTTCAGCTGAATGTAATAAAACCTGCAAATCTATTTTCCACACAGTCAGAAATCAACATCATTTTCTGTTTAAGTAAACCCATGACATGCTGCTGATATTTAAGCATATGAAATTGACAGTTTAAAGCCCTGATTGTCAAGGTTGCAGACGTGTAAACCTTCTAACCCAATCTATTCAGCACCCTGGAATCTCTATCAGAAGGGGTAGAATTTTTAGCAGTAGAGGCCTTAACGCCCTTGGGACCCTGAGAAATGGTTTCAGGGTCAGCAGTAGGGTTTTTGAAATGGAATTTGTGGGAGTCAGGAACCCTGTAGTATATGTCTGGCTTACTAAGAGCCGGAGGCAGGGAATCAGGAGTCATACTGGATTCTGAGAAAATATCAACAATGTCTAGAACAGGAGGTATAGCCAAAGGTCTATGCTAAGGAAGAAGAAGAAGAAAATCCCCAAGTCTCTTTTTAGATTCAGAGAAATCCTGACTCTCCCAGTGAAAGTGTTCCCTTAAGGTATGCAAAGTTTCTCAAAAAGAGAAATCCTCAGGGGCAGAAGCAGAAGGGATGGAGTCTTCTGCATCAGAGTCCTCATAAGTGGGTATAGATAATTCCTGATCAGAAGAAATAGAAACCTGATCTGAAGATTCACAGTCAGTGTCTTGCCTAGGCCTCTTAGCAGGAGGGGGATGGGTACCCCTGATCAAGGTAATTAAATCTTCAGCCATTTTGATAATTTGTTTTTTAGGCATTGGGGCCTGTACACGTGGCCCAAGCGTTGTTTTTTTAAAAACAGAAGTAGTTTTTGGCCTTAGTTTTGAAGATGGCGTTGGTTTAATATACAAATCTTTAGGCCTGAAAACACCCTCAGAAGCTGGTGCCTGCTCAGCGGCTCCGGACCTATCTAAGGTAGAGGCATCCACGGGTTCAATACTTAAAGTATCTTGCGGGTCTCAGTAGAGGCCTGCGAATCAAAAGTAGCGGGTATCAGGGGCTGTGAAAGCACCTCACTGAGTACCGGCGAACCGGCAACTGGCTTAGGAGAAGCCTTGTCGTCGATTTTGGACCTTGACGGTCTGTCTCTTTTTCTTTGCGTTTTTTTAGGTATTCCGGTAGTCGGATTGCTAACTGACGACATTTCTGGATAGTTAAATCTTGAGCCAAAATATTTAGAAGCAAAAATATACCAACGTTTAATTGTGTGTTGATTAAATTTAGCACAAAACCGACAGCAAGGCACGTTGTGGTCAGGGCCTAGGCAAGGAATACAGTACAAATGAAAATCCTTATGAGGTATTTGCTTCCCCACAAGTAATGCAATTATTAACTTTTACTGACATCGGTAAGGAGCAAGAAAAAGTTTCCCCAACGGGGAACTTAGCTTTTAGTTGAAGACTTCGGTTCTGAAACTCGAAAACAAAAATTTCAGAAGACAGCCGACCGGCACTTGCGAACTGCTTCTGCTTCGGGCACCGCGCGGCAAGAAAGACTAATGTAATGGTGTCAACTGCATGTTTTATACCCCCTGATGACCTGACGTCATGGAAAAAGGGACAGCAACCGATGCAGGACCCAAGACTTTGTTAATCAGGCCGACTGAGGGCAACCTGCCAGCAGATTACCCAAATGTAATGACTGCGACAGTGAAACACGAAGAACATCCACTGAATAGGGCTGTGACGCCCCTGCACTGGCCCAGTAACCAAGGAGCCTCAATCTTCACCACTGGCAACAGTGAGGGATATACACACTGGGAGGATGACAAGTACACACAGTAAAGTGCAATTTCCCTTCAGAGCACACAGAGACCACAGTCAGTCTGGGGCTGGTTTCTCCAGATCCCCAGTAAGACTCCTCACTGGCACAGCTATAGAGTTGAGTACTTAGCCAGGGTTCCAAGCCAAGTTCTCCAACAATTTTCTGTCCAACCAGTGCTTTGTGTCCCCGCCCAAGTAGCTGAAACACACAGACACACTTTGAGATTTGTTTTACATACGCACACAGACAGACAGACGCGCACACAGACAGATAGACATGCACACAGACAGACAGACATGCACACAGACAGACAGACATGCACACAGACAGACAGACACACCTGGGGAAGGCTGGCACAGATTTACTAGCTATGCCCTCTTCTGCCAAGACTATAAGGTAGTTATCACTGACACCAGAACTCCTACTTATCAGCTACTATAAGGCCCTTATAAAGGGTGTACAGTTCTACTGTGTAATGCTATTAATCCAAATGGTAGCCTGACCAACCAAGGCTATTGGAGTGGCCTATACAGTGTCATCAAATAGATATGCAAGTACACTAAGAGCTTAAATATGTCTCACAAATATCAGCCACAAAGATAGGTTTAAATATATTTAATAATAAATAAAAAAAGAACAAAACAATACTCCGTAAATCAACACAGTAACGTCAGAGTTCAAAATCACAGGAAATATTTAAAACAACACTGCAGGACAGACTCAAATAAAGAAAACATCTAAACCGATCTTTATATTCCTATCGGAGTCTCAAAAGAGTTGCTATGCTCCAAGAACTCACTTACAGAGCAATGCAAGTGCAGATGTAGTGATGACGAGTGGATGTTTCCAGGTCAAAGACAAAATACAAAATGCACAGTCTCTGAGAAAGAGAAAGAGCTCTTAAATTAATATCAAATATTACTGCTGGGTTAGCTTGGATGACAGAATTTAACACCTCTGTGTTAAAATACATATCTTTCAGATGTTTGCAGATCATGAAAGTCATAAAACAATAAAAAAACTTTTGCATCTCAAATCTAGTAATTTCTTCTCTCCAAGACAATACAAAACACGTCTAGCTCTAGACATTGTGTCTGGTACACTGAAACTGAGAGAGAACTTTATACCACAATCGTGAAACAATTTAATTTCAACTTATTTTCTTGAAGTTTTATAAGTTAACTCTGTATGTTCTAGTTTCTACTGTTAAAAATATATACAGTCACATAATTATAATAGCTTCTATACATTTCTGTTCTAAGCCAGCAGGGCATTGCTGTGGTTATATTCTTGAAGCTCAGTACTGTACAAACCCTGTTCAACACATGCGTCTGTATAAATCATATCAATATTCACAAATGACAGAATTATTTACAAAATTCCAGATAGCTGGGCATTTTCTGCAATGTCAGTAATACAAATCCAGATTGACTGAGTATGGTCACTGCAGTGGCTGATGGCATTATGATTAAGTACATGAAGAAATTACTAATGCAGGAGAATGTGCATGGTTGAGTACACAGTATCTCTTTTTTAAATTATGTCTCTGACATATTTCCCGGTATCTGGGAAAGCTCATCATGCATAGTACACTGGAATCCTATCATGTGTACCTAGCAGTAAGTACCCTAACTGCAAATGTGGAGAATGCATAAATCTGCTTCCTGCATCAATTTGTGGTGTACAGCTTTTTCTTTGGAGGGTGGACTCCGAGTGCACTTTGGTGCTGAAGCTTTTTTTCAGGGCCACCACAGTGACTATGGTCTACCACATGACTGAGCATGCAAACATTCTAGTCCTTAGTGAGGTAAAGGACCTTGTTTGTCACTCCTGGTATTTGGGGGGAGGGGGTCACAATACTGGAGTCCTTCCATGTCTCCTCTATGACAACAGGCACCATCTAGTCCATGGAGGTACATATGTACCACTAGAAAAGCAAGGGAACTCATTTGAACAACTACAGCAGAATTATACTAGAAGATCGGCAGAAACTAGTTTGCCAAGCCCTGATCATGCATCAGCTGTCTCAGAACATGTGGTCATTGGGGTGGGGGGTGGGGGGGTAACTAGAGAATCAATCTTGACTCTTTCTATTTAAGACTCACTTAGGGAATTAATATATTTCCACTTATATAACCTCTTGCCATACTTCCCCAGTGAAGAACTATCGAACAGAGCTATAGCTGGGTTGTCTGGCACCAGTTGCAGGTCCCAGAGATAGAGTCCCATCCCCTCAGTTCTTCACATCAACAGCAAAAAAGACATCTGCACCAAATGGTTTTCTAAAGTCAGATCCGCAAGAAGTGCTGATGTGCCCATTTTCTGTATAAGCATTCAGAGATTTCTGAAGACCCTCAGATCTTCCATCACAATAGCATAAAGTGGCTCAGAAACAGGTTGGGAATGGACTTTGGGTAAGACTAATAGTGAAGCAAGCACCCAAGAGTGCATCTGCAATGCAGGCTGTGGCACAACCCATGACCAGCTTGATACCTGTCTCAGCACCACACTGGTGAGGTAACATCATGCAGTCCTCGCACCAGATGACATTCTGATGCAGACATTAACACCAATGATCTTGGACCCAGGGAGCCTGAAGGCTGAAAATTCCAAACTTGAAACTGGAGCAGAAAGGTTTGGCACAGAAATTGGGCCCAACCTCTTGAACCCACAGATTCTAAGACGATAGTAAAGAAGGCACTGACGCAGAGTCCAGTGGCATTAATGGTTGCACCTACTAATTAGAAGTAAGCTGTGTTAGTTTTGGTGCAAGAAGGGTGCTAGGCAGTCACAATTTAATCAGCACCAGAACAAACGCTAATGCGGTGGCTGTAATCAATGAAGGCGGGGGGCATTATCCTTGTTCTGCCCAGAATGAGGAAGGGAGAGGATGAGACCCAAATCCAACTGCCTGCAGCATACTGTCTCCGTAGCATATCATTTGACAGCTTTTGTAATGTATGTCCAGAGAAAAAGACCTGTGGGAAGAAGCAGAGTGTAAGGAACTCATAGAAGAGGGGCCTAGGGAGACATCACCCAGGAAGGTCTCTCTTGAGAAAAAAAAAACTCCAGTCTTGTCAGATGTGTGAATCTTCCTATGTCTAGTGCTGTCTTCAATCATAATCTTTTCCTCAATGTTTAGTGGGTTTGGGAAGGCAATGCAGTCAAGTCCTAAGAGATCATGCCCCAGGCTGAAAACCCTTTTAGACTTTACTTCGAACTTTTAAAACATGCAAAATTAAATCATGCTTTCTCTCCTTCATTGTTTGAGAATTGAATGACTCAAATATTTAACACTTCTCCTTTAAATATATCAGGTGTATTTGTCCTGAATTTTGTGAGCACAATTAGGGAACCTTTTCAAATCTCTGCCAACCAAATCTTTAAGAACAATTCTATGCAACAAACAGATAATTAATAAAATATGAAAAACAGGGCTCAAACAGCAAAATAAACAAACACTACCTTAACACCAACTAGCTGAAGAAAGAGTCTGAGAGCGAAAGAGAGCTAAAAATCAAAATGTTTAAATATTACACTTTTTTAAAGCAAACATGAAGCCAAGATGATGACTGCAGAGGAGCAAGGAAGAAACAGCAATATAAGTGATAAGGTACTAAGAAAATAATGCCAGTACCTAGGGTACAGTAGCAAAACAGACTGCTAAAAATGAAAAACAAATCAAGTGCCTGATCTTATCTTTTTAGTGGAATACAGTACAAAAAAAGTGAAATGTGAAGAAAATATTATAATGGTTTTATACAAAAGATTAATGTTAAATGTGAAGCAGCTTGAGTAGCTTTTCCCCCAATGCAAGCTTCTTGAGTGGTAAGAAGGACCTGGAGAAGAGACTACATAGCTAAGCATTATCAGTAAATGGAGGAGCAAGTTCTAGACTGGGGAAGTTTTAGCTGCTGAGATGACTTGAAGCTTATGGCTTCAGTCTTGCTGGGTGTCGAACATGGACCTCCTCATACAGATCACAAGGTCTTTCAGATGCATATGTTACTAACTTGAACAGAGACTGAAACAATACTCTTGACAGATGGAATAAATGCATACAGGGCAAGTGGAATGAGTAGTGTACAGTTAAAATACTTAACTGAAAAAATACACACTTGCCTAAAAGAAATATAAATTTAAAAGCAAAATGCTTTATAAAAGTAATAGATGGGAGAAAGCAAGGAGACAATGTACATTAGCAAAGGAATGGATTAAAGAAAGACGTTCAACATTGTTGGAATTCAGGCTTGCAGTAGGTCTGCCTATGAGCATGCCAGTAACAGAAAACATCCTGCTTTTAATTAAACTTGCAAACTATTAAATACTACAATGTGAAAAAAAATTGTGTTACAAGAAGATTCCAGTCAGAACTGTATAAGAGCTGTGATCCTACACGTAAAGTAAAACAGTTGCTTATGGGGCAAGAGCATTTACAGATGTACAACATATATGTTTAGACAGAAAATGAACTGTTAGCAATGTGTGGATGTGAGAAATTTCATGAGTTAATGTATGTTAAAGTTGTTCAGGTAGAAACAGATAAAAAATATTTTTTGCAAAGTATATTAAAAGTCTTTGTACAAGGCATTGCCAAAATTGCAAAGGATGTTACCTAGTCTGCAAAGTATAATTTAAAAAGTGATATACAGACCAGGCAAGGAACAACACAAAAGCAAATTCACTGGGACATAAACTGCAAACAGCTTCAAATTATTCAGGTAATACCATTTACCAATGATAAAAGGAAGAGTTTTCAAAGGCAAGCTCATAATGACTTGGAAATATACTACAATAAAAGAATGGCCTTGGCAAAATTCAAACATAACAGCACATAAAAATTAGGCTTGCTAAAGAAATGCTGGTACCCAGTTTTAGACATACAGCACAGTGGGTACAACTTTGTTTAATTTTGGATAAACCATGTACACTTTTTAAGAAAACCCCTGCATCTTGTATATGTAGATTATTATTTCAAGTTCCCTAAAATAATCAGACAGCTGTGGTATGTACTAGTGTAACTGGTGCACTTAAGGCTATATTTTCATGGCAAAGGATCCCCCTTCATTCAACTATTTAACAACTGTACACAGCACACAAGTTAAGATGTCAAAAGATTTGTGTATGACTGAAAACTTGGTTATGTAAAAAAAACAGTCCACAAATATATAGGGTCCAGTGGGCTAATGTAAAGAACTGTTCACACAGCAAAGACTCTAATGAAAAGGGGTTGTAGCCAAAGCTAGGAGGATGGCCATCTTTTGATTCTGGGATATGACTCTGTTTACCCCCAGCTCAGATATAGATAAGCAAAGTTTGAAAAGCAAATTACTGACATTTAGTGCTGTTAATACCTTACTTTCAACATAGAGCAAAAGTATGTGAAAGGAATTGAGAGAACAAAAATAAATAAATAAATAAATAAATAAAATAAAAAATAATAATACGATAGGAGCTGCAAAATACTACCAGATTTACAGGATGGAGATAAAGTATGAATCGAAAGCCATGGAAAAGTCTGCAACCCAAAGCTGCAGCTGTTGGTAAGGCCAAAGACCCTATGCAGCTCATGGGCAGACAGACTCCTAGAAATGGTAAGCTGCACAGAAGAATTACTATTAGGGATACAAACACAAACATACAAAAAACTAAGTGTCATACAACTAGTCCTTTTGTAGAAAAAGAGAGACTGTGAAAACCACAATGTTAAAGAGTTGTAGGAAAAACTCCAGAAGTTGCACCTCCAAATAAAGCTGTAGTGCAGCAAGAATGGTATGAAAAAGTTATATCTACTGAAAAAAGTCCTGTTGAGATTCTCCAAGCATAGACTTGACAGTTAAAAATCAATCTAAAGACTAAAATGTTCATTACTAAAAATGTATTTTTAAAAAAATGTACAAATATTTTACATTGACGTAAACAGCCTATGACATACTTAATACAGTGTTAAGTTTAGCTTACAGTGATCAATATATGATAATGTATTATCTATGTGGTGGCTTGTATCAAGAGTACTTAAAGGGAGATGGAGAATATGGGCTATGTACTTTTAAATGCTACTAAGTTAGCTTTAATGATTAACAGTCCTGTAGTACATCAAAGTCCTGGAGACCTCATCTTCAATATACACTTCTTGGAGAATGAACCACATCTACTGTCTGTGTGGGTTATTTATAAAGACTCCTAACAAGACAGGTTCAGGATGACTGATCATGGCTCTAGCCAATTATCCAGAGGTAGAACTGTAACTGTTAGACTCTCAGGATACACCCCCGAGGATGTGAGTTGAGGGTTTCTCTCCAATTCTTTTGCCAAGTTCTGTTTTATTGTCTTGCTCTCTCTCTCTCCCCTCATGACTATCAAATTATATCCCCTACTGCTCTACTTATTTCTCTGGCAACCTTAGATCAATAAAAAAGGGAGGTACTACCCAAAGATCACAGCTGTCATCCAATGGGCATCAGCTTTTTCCAGAATGCTCCAAATAACCTCTCTCTGGTAGCTAAACTGTATGGTGCATTGTCCGTTACTTTGGGCCTTTGCAAGCACAAACTTTCATGCAACCATACTCCCAGTTAGGGCGTACACATTTCTTGTAGCAGGTTTAATAAGCTTGCTCTCATGCCTTTTGAGCAATACCTGCAATCCTGGGCCTTTCCTGAGGTGGATTTTTTTGCTGTAGAACTTTAACTCTGTCCTAAGATGGGCATATTTGTTGTAACAGCCACTCATTCTCACCACCTCAGTGGCTAATAGACTACCTGCGGCATGGGAACAATAACTATACACCGGAGTTAACCAACACAGCACTAAGTTCCCATCTAAAAATTTATCCTACTTAGAAGTTTTGTCTTGTACCTAATCTATCCAATGTACCTTTATTTAAATAAACACTATTATTGTCCCGTTCGATTCTCAGCTAGAGCGTCTTCTGTGTGGAGGCATACGTGAATGGGGCGTGCCTTCGTTGAAGGTTGTGCATTGGGGCTGGTAACCCGGTACGTAAAAATCCACTACCAATCATTAGCGGACCGGAGTTCCGCTGTGGCGACCCCTAACCGGGAAAAGCCGAAAGACACAAACAAACATTCTTTTTAAGGGACAAACTCTTGGCTAGGCTTGTAAAGGTCACAGGGTCATTAGCCTAGTAACCTCCTATGATTACATGTTCACTAAGCACAGTAAATTTTAGTGCAGTTTTTTTTTTTTTTTTAAAGAAAAATGAGAGGTTCCTGGTTGGACTGGCTTGGTATCCAAATAAAAATAAATAAATCACAAAGTCAAGCACAGATGGTCAAATGAAAATAGTCACATAGTCACTAATAAGGTAAGGCCTATAAACATAATAAATCAAAAGGTCCCCTATAACAATGGCAGTGCTTCCACAACCCCCATTTAGCGCTGCCCTTCAAACTATGATAGGTCCCAGTAGACTCTTGCCTACTCCCTACGATCATGTTTCTCACTTATGGCTAAACCTATACCCACCCCTATGGATAATCTCCTTCATGCTCTCTTCAGTACTTTTCAAGCAAAAACTTAAGAAAATAACTTAGTATATTACATATCTTATGGTAAGGTTTTAACAAAGCTGAACTCTCAGATCAATGACACACAGAATGGAGTTGTAATGCAGAGTGAACCACTAAGGAAAGTGAAGCTGTTCACTAGACCCATCCACTATATCAGATGGCATCTAATGAGAGATCTCCTGTTTGCTAATAATAATAATAGTGACAATAAAAGAAAGAAAAGAAAGAAAAAAAAGGCTTGAAAGCAGAGGAAAAAAAAAGCAGTGTTTACTGAAATGTGAGTGGCTGATTTTGCTTCAGAACGTAACAAGTTTATTTACACTCTATTTAAAAGATGGATGATAAACTGTCTCAAAGTATGTTTTCAGTGCAGAAACAAATGAGGTTGCTGGCCAAAGAGGTAAACCAGAAGAGAATGTGTTGCTACTGCCATCAATAATCAAGCTGTTCTTGAGGTACTTGTGGGCTTCTTCAAATTCTCACAATGACAGAAGGCATAGTAGAAATTTCTACATTAAGATGATGACTATGCAAGCTCATTGGTAGGCTGCAGCAGGAAGACAGCAGATCTAATGTTAAATATTTGAGAGTGAGGGGAACTACAAACAAACTGCAATGCAGTTCAAATAAATGTGGACAGATTGACTCTAAAATCTAAACGCATTTTCACGTACTCCACATATTTCACTGATGCAGGCAAACAGTACTCACTTCACAATGGTACACCAATTCATACCTTAATCAGTGTCCCCTCCACACACACAAAAAAAGGCAAAATATATTCTATCTCACAGACTCCAAGCTCAATTATTGCTGTAAATTAGTATGAAAATCTTTACCTGCTGTTCACACCTTGCTGTTAACTCACAGGACTGCTTCTTCAGTTGAACACATTCATCAATAGCTTTAAGTAGTTCCCTGGAGACAGTCAAAACAAAGTCATTAAGAAAAACTTTTTTATTAAGAAATGTAGTATACAAATTCTTTGCTCCCAATCCCAAAATTCTTGACATGAGTTCCATTTTACAGCTACCTGCCACTTAAGATTATACAGCCACTCCTATATCACATTAATTATACATAACGAATGATTTAACTAGACTGAACAGCTAAAGCAACTAGTCATGATTACATTACAAGACGCACAGAGTACTGCTTTCACCAGACAGCTATACAACTACCACTACCTTGATGCTGTGTAGCACTATTCCTTCTGCAAATCTGCCCCAGGTCCTCATTACTTTCTTCATGAATGCACATTTTATTAATTCAGTCCTAAACTATACTTTCAGATGGCATTTGTGTCCCTTTATTTCACGGCTTTCGTCCTAAACCCACTCCCCTTATTTACTCTAAACAATAGACACCAGAAATACTCTTAGCTTCACTTGTCTTCTCTTGTGCACATCCAACTATGGCCTTTCTTTTTACTTCTGCTATAATCTAGCAACTTCAAACTACTCTCTCTCTACTGGCCTTCTCTTTTTTGTAAACTTTAATCTCCTTATCACTCTCCAAAAATATACCATGTTAAAGGTACAGGCTGAAGTCTAGATACAGTGCAACTCCAGGGTTCTCTCAACCATTCACTGATAACCCAGTCAGAAAATATGATTATGTTGGACAACATCTCTGCTGTGTAAAGCAAACACTTTCTCACTTGCAGCGCAATTAGTACTTGAACATCAGCCTGCTCCATATAACAATCTATTCATAACCTGGTTCAGGACACAACTAAATCATACTGTACATGTTAATCTCATAGTGTAAGAATAATGGGATAAACAGAGAGAACAAGATCACAAGATAAACATCTGGATGCATACATCAGATGGCTGCTTTTCAGCACAATTCTATAGTTACAAGTGAGTCTCAGAGTTGCTATTTCTGCATTATACTACTACAAACCTAGTCACTTAAAGCAACAGTCAACTCCAGTGCCATACAGGGGAAAAAGCACTGACTACTGCCGAGGTGATCTAAGTTAGAGTAGCAGCTTCAGAACTTGATGGGGTTTGGCAGGAAGAGGGGTAGAATGTTGAGTCGTCGCATCTCTTTTGGGAAGGAACTGGGATGAAGTGCAGCTGGGGAGGAGCTACTGCTGAGACTCTGGTGGAGAATGAAGTCTCAGAGTGGTGGCAAGGTCAAACCTGTGGTCAAGTAAGGTGGGCAAGTCCTGCACTAGGACACAGGCATACACACACTCACAGATTACACCTTATTACAAATGTATCCATACGTCATATGTCAGCATGGGTGTGTGTGTGTGTGTGTGTGGGGGGTGAGGAATAAGACTGCAATCTTAAAACGCATAGCCTTGTCTGCCTGAGAGCTATGGCAGTTTTTAGGACCCAAACCTTCCATTCATCCTTGTAATTAATCAGTCTATGTCAGGCACTGGTGACCCTATTTGGGAGAATAAGCTAGTTAGCACTGCATAAAGGAAGTGTGAATGAGGTGTCATGGTAAGATGCAGGGATGCTGTGTTGTGAAACAGATGATCAATCCTAACTCACCAAGCTGTACTCATTACAAAAGTCACTTAAGGCAATGCTTACTGGTCTCTCTGAAGAGGCTCTTCTTATCTGGTGGACTTCACTAGTGAACAAAGAGAAAATCTGAATATAAAGAAACCAAACTCAAATTCCTTAAAAAAGTAGAATGAAGAGAATATATCTTCTTACTACGGCAAATCATAAAAATCAATTTCTTATCTCCTGAAGCCCATCCAAAATTCCTTTCCACTGTTGCTCTCACTGTCTTACTAAATTTTATCCCTAAAAATAAATGTCTTTCATTGAAAAATACACTTCTCAATTTCTTTAATTTTTGTCTAGCACAGCCTCTTTTAACATCACTAACATTTATTTTATGTTTCTATCCTTAAAAAGAAAAACTCCATCTGCCCATTATTTTTCTGCTAACACAGGAAATCTTTAGTAGTAGACGGTCCTTGAGGGAGCAAAAGTAGCTATTGAAAGAGAAACTAACAGGCTAATGAGCTATAAGGCTGTGAGAATTAATAGCATCTATCATGAATGTCTAGAACTGGAACAAACAAGGGAAAATAGAAAAAAGTCAGAAAAAAACAGTGGAAGCACAGTGGATGGCACAATATCCAACAATGGCTGAAAATAATTCTATCCCAGAATAGGGAATTTCACACCTGAAATTAGGAGAAAACAGTTCTGCACTACTAAAGATTAAGGATAAATGACAAGAAATTGAAAGTAAACTGAGTCAAAATGTTGAAAAAATATGAAGTAGAAGGCACCCTTTTGTTACATTCTGATGCCATCAACAACCTGCAGAAAGATGTTAAACAGCAGAGCACATACTTGACAGACTTTCAAATTAAAATGGAAACTCATCTGGCAGATTTAAAAGATCGAGTGAGATGCAGGAACCTGAGATTAGTTGGCATACCAGAGAAGGCAGCGGGTAGGGACACTATCTTTTGTAAGGACATTATTAGCAGAGTGGTCTTCTATTGAGCATGGTAGATTCTTGTTGAAAGAGCACATTATGTATACTCTACAAGCTACACAACAAATCAACAACGCCAGAGACCATTAGTTGTTTGGTTTACTACTTATGCCTTGAAGGAATGCTGCTCACCATCACTTTAGCAGCCTAGTAGAAATCTGTTGTTTGGTGAGAGCAGTTTTCATTGAAAAGGATTACAGCACTGAAACTAGAAAGAGGAAAACAAAGTTTATCCCCATCATGCAGATGTGCCATGCCAGAATGCCAGAAAACTCAAATTCAAGATGCTGTACCAGCTTATATAAAGTCCCCCCCCCTTGGACCAACAAAACTTTTCTGAATGCAGGGAAAGCAGTTAAAAATTGAGAGCTTAAGAGGAAAACAATAACATTAGTCAACTAAATCAAGAGACTAAGCCAGAAATTTCAAAGGAGAGGCAAACCCAAGGCAAGAAAACAAAAACACACACACCACCATTTACAATGTTCAAAAATTGTGCCCAAGTTTGAGACAAGACAGTGAAATAAAGATTAGTTGTATAATGTTACCATAACCATAATGTCCTTCTCTTCCATGATGCAGTATTCCCACTGTGGGAACCTCCATCTCAGGCGACCCGAATGTCCGGCTCCTATGCAAATGTTTAAGCCTGGTTGATGTCAGATGCATGGGACATCACACGCAGGGCTATAAACTATGGTTCTTAAATGTGACGTCTGCATGCACAGACCTCAGAATTGACTGCCCAGTCAGACAGCCTAAGGAGAACAACAATGATGCCATCCAGACAGGGTAAATGTGATGAAGGGGGATAGGAGGGAGGGCAGGAATACTGCAACATGGAAGAGAAGCACATCTTTGGTTATGGCAAGATTTTACACAACTAATCTATGTCCTTCTATTCTCATGTTGCAGTATTCTCACTGTGGGAGAGTACCACAGCTCAAAATGAGGAAAGGCTGGAGGAAGAAGTAGCAGTCTCCAGAAAACTATGGAGGATGGCTCTTGCAAATCCTGCTCTGGCTCTGGAGATATTGCCCAATTTATAAGGTTTGTTAAAGGTATGCATAGAGGACCATGTGGCTGCCTCTAGTATGGTGGCTGTATCCAGGCCTTTGAGGAAAGATCCTGAAGTGGCCACTGCTCTAGTAGAATGTGCTTTAACATTGTAGAGCAAGTCTTTGCCATGAAAGAAGTAACAGAAGGTAATGGTTTTCCATATCCAGGAAGATATTGTCTGTTTGGATACAGCTTTTCGCAGGGCCCTGGGGTGGAAGGATACAAAGAGCTGACCGGACCTTCTAATGCTTTTGGTCTTGTCCAGGTAAAATCTTAATTGCCTGTGGACATCAAGGGAGTGGAGCACTCTCTCACTGTCAATTTGAGGTGAAGGGAAGAAATGAAGGTAAATGAATAGACTGGTTGAGGGAGAGTTTATTGACCACTTTGGCCAGTGTGCAAAGGGTTACCCTGTCTTTGTGGAAGACAGTGTATGGGTGGGGATGCCATGAGTGCTTGCAGCTCAGAAACTCTCCTAGCTGAAGTAAGGCCTACTAATAGGCCAGTCTTCCAGGTACACATCTGCAGAGAGGCGGAGCTTAATGATTCAAAGGGGGCAATGGTGAGTTTCTCCAGTATGTAGTTAAAGTCCCAAGGCGGGGGATAGATTTTCTCAGTGGTCTTGTGTGGAGAACCCCCTGCAGGAAAAGTTTGACTTCCAGTCTTGAAAGGTGGGGTGGTTCCCTAGGTAAGCAGGCTGAAATGACAGATAAGTGGACTTTCAATGAAGAGTATGAAAGCTCTGATTTTAGGAGCTCTCATACACATAGGCTAGGACTAGGGGTACATCCGCTTGGAAGGGGTCTAGCTGCCTTTGTAGACACCAATTGAAGAACCTTTTCCATTTTGAAACCTAGGATCTCCTGGTAATGGGTTTCCTGGCCTCTTGCAGGATGGATAGCATGTCCTCTGAGTACGTGTCTGAAGGTGATCAGAAATTTATCACCCACAGGGCTAGGCTGAGTGTTTCCAGATGTGGATGAATGAAAGAGCAAGATTTTACACAACTGTTGTGTGAGCGGGTCCACCTTGTGAAGCAACTTGTGGTGATTGCCCTTGGCAAGAGATAGAAGGGGGAACCAATGCTGCCTTGGCCAATAGGGAGTCACCAGCAAGATTTTTGGTTTGTCCTTCTGGATTTTCAGTAGGACTTTCTGAATGAGTGGGAAGGGAAGAAAGGCATAAAGGAAAAGTCCCTTCCAAGAAATCGAAAGGGTATCCACTCTCCAAGCTAGTGGGGAGGAGTTCTGGAGCAGAATAGCTGCAGTTGTCTGTTCTGAAGAAAGGCAAACAGATCTATCTGTGGTGTGCCCCACTGGTGGACAATGTCTAAGAACACATCTCTGCTGAACATCCACTCGTGATGTTAAGTGAAGGATCTGCTGAGGGCATCCACCTAATGGTTGTCTTGGGATGGAATGCTGACCGCCTGCAGTATGACACTGTACTGGGCAGCTAACTCCCATGCCTGTATTTCAAGCCTGCAGAGTAAATAGGACCTGGTCCCCCCTGTTTGTTGGTGTACCACATCACAGTTGTATTGACTGTGAAGATTTGGAGGGGGCCTGTCTGAATAAGAGGAAGGAAGGTATGTAGGGCTAGAAGCAGAACAGTAATTTCCCTCACATTGATATGTTTTTTCTGGAGGGAGTGCTCCCTTTGAGCTTGCACCTTGAGGCCATTCATAGTGACCCCCCCACCCTAGATCTGAAGCATCTGTGCGCATAAATTGCACTGGTTTGGCGGGTTGCAGAGGAAGGCCTGGATTCTGGTTTACTTGCTGGATCCATCACCTCAACTCTGTGTTTAGGTAGGGTAGGAGGGGTACCTGAAATTACAGAGTGCGATTGTATTGTGACCAGACATTTTTCAAGTACCACTAGAACCTCCTCAGGCACAGCCTGGCTAGGGGTAGCATAGGGATTGTAGCTGCCATGAGGCTTACAAGATGGAGGAACTGCCTGGCAGAAATGTGGCTAACCAGAAGTCGTCCCTGGAAGAGGTTGGTTAGGGAGTAGACTTTGTCCTGAGAAAGGAAGGCCTTCATCAGGTCTGTTCTTATCCTGCAGCCCAAGAAGGTTCAGTCTTGGGATGGGGTGAGGGAGGACTTTGTCAGGTTGAGAGTGAACCCCAAGCTCTAAAGCAGGGACATAGTGAATTGCAAGTGTGTCCTAAGAATACTTTCCTCTTCTGTTAGAATGAGGAGGTCGTCCAGGTAAGGGTAAATTTGTATGCCTTGTGTTCAGCAGTAGGCTACTGCTGGGGATAGACTCTTTGTGAAGACCCATGGTGCAGTAGATATTCCAAAGGGCAAGGCAGTAAACTGAAAGTGTGGGGAAGGTGCAGCAAATCTTAAAAACCTTCTGTAGTTTGGGTGAATGGGAATGTGGAGGTATGCCTCCTTTGGGTCCAAAGTGGCCATGAACCCCCTTGATAGCAGTAGTGGAACAAGGGTCTGAAAAGAAAACATTCTGAAGGAAGGGACCTGCAGGAAAGGGTTAGCAGGGACAAATCCAGAATGGGCCTCCAAGGGCCATCCTTTTTTGGTACTAGGAAAAGTCTGGAGTAGAACCCCCGACCTTCTTGGCCTGAGGGGACTCTTTCTATGGTCCCTTCTAAGAGTAGATCTTGGATGATCTGGAAGATTAGATGTAGCTGTTTTTTTGGAGGGAAGGGTAAGCATTGTGGTAGGGGCTTCTCCTTCCAGGCCATAAAGTACCCTTTTTCCACTATTGATAAGACCCAGTGGTCTGAAGTGACATCTTTCCAAATGGGTAGACAATGAGAGAGGTGGGTGGAGAGGGGTAGGTGGCTTAGGCAGTCATGCACTGTTGTTTCTATCTGGAAAGGGCTGCCTGGGGGTGGGTTGTGAAGAGGCTGTCCTGGGTGAAGGAGCCTTTCTAGATCCTTTCCTGTGCCTTGAGGAAGAAGAGGATGGGGCAGGACCCACCTGACAAAGGTGGGCTTAGCAGGGCAGTTTCTGTAAAACTTTGGAATAGGCGAGACCAATAAATATTTGAGGTCCTGAAGTTCTTTGCTTTTTTCCTGGAGGCTTTTAAACAGTTCAGTGGACTGTCTGCCAAACAGGAATTTGTCTAGGGGTGCATCCAAGATTTTTTTTTAAAATCATCAGAGAGTGGCTGTAGCCGGAGCCAGGAATATCTGCACAGTACAGAGTCTAAGGCAGCAGACCTGGCTGAAGCCTCAGCAGCACACTAGTTGCACTTTATAGAATGTCTGTCAACCTGTGATGCCAAGGAGAGCTTGGATGCTACCTGTGCCTTGTTAGGTGAGTCAGGCAGGGAAGAAAGCAATACAGTTGCCTGGGAAACCAAGTCTAGGGCATATGTAACCATGTGGGTCTGATAGCCGATTGCCTTGAAGGCTAGCATGGAAGATGTGTAAATCTTTTTCCTCAGTCTGTCCATGACCTTACTGTCCTTGTTGGATGGCAGCAGGGAGGAAGAGGGAATCTGTCTGGATTGTTTGTCTGGGGCCACAGCAACGACTGCAGGGTCTGCCATAGGTGGCTTAATAAGGAACTTGTCATCTGGGACTTTGTAAAACCTGTCAGGTCTTTTAGGAGCTGGGGGCTGTGATTCAGGGATCTTGGAGGCTGACACAAATGCATCTAGGTAAGCTGGAATCACAGGAGGAGGGTGACTCCATATGAAGCAGCTTAAAGTACTTCTTTTGTACCTTAGTCATCTGCGTGGCATCCCATTTGAAATACTCCCTCATTTTGGAAAAAGTCTCCCCAAAAGAAATATCTTGAGGAGGAGTCTCTCCTTCCAAGAAGTCCTCGTCTGGGGAGTAGTCCAGGGGAGAAACTAGCTGAGATGTCAAAGAGTCATCTGAGGAAGAGGAATGTTCCTCCTGAGTTTGAGTAGGGGGAATGGAATAAGCTGAAGATGGCCTAGGGCTGAGAGCAAGCAAGGTAGGAGCAATTGAAGCTGTAGGCCTAACAGTCATAAAGGCGTGTACCAAAAACTGTGAAAACATTTGCCAGTCTGGTTGGTCTTCAGATGAAGCAGTTATATCCTTGTTTTTTTGTTTCCTCTAAGAGGAGTAGTCTTAGTGGCTCTTTGTGGAGAAGTAGGCCAAGGATCCTGCGTCTGGCCTGTGGGAGAAGAGTCCTGTTCTAGTACAGTGGGCGGCTGTCTGGTGAAGCCCAGTACCCCCTCGACATCAGCCAAAGCAGACATATCGGAATAACCTACTTGGACGTGCCAACTGGAGATTCTAGGGCGGCTTCCACAGAGGTACCTGCTGAAGTCGCCAGTTCTTCAGGACGTCCCTCAGCCCCTAGACCAGTAGCTGGCAGAAAGTCTGACATTGGAGGGGCAGAGACAGTAGGGCCTTGCAACCTTGGCCTTCTTTTTAGGTGGTGCCACCTCGACAGCCAACTGGGTTCCATGCCTAGACCTAATCGCTTTAATCATTGTTTTTCCATGAAAAGCTTCAGGGCTGCCAGACTAAGGGTTTTAGTGATGAACAACTGGAAAATGCTACAGGTCGCATGGTCATGGGATTGGCCTAAGCAAAACAAACAAAGCTCATGGGAATCCCTGTGTGGAATTTGGTGGCCGCACTTACATTTCCCCTTTCTAGATGACATTTGCTATTTAAAAGGGAGCAACAGCAACCTAAGCCTAAGAGAAAAACAAAAAATTCCCCAATGGGGTACTTATCTGAAGACATCTTCTGAAATCCAGAGCAAAGCAAGCAAGCTGACGTTCGACTGCGGCAGGGAAGTTCTGAGGTCTGTGCATGCAGACATCACATTTAAGGCACGTGGTTTATGGCCCTGCATGTGACGTCCAACGCACCTGATAGCAACCAGGCTTAAGCTTTTGCATAGGAAGCTGGACGTTCGGGTTGCCTGAGGCGGAGGATCCCACAGTGAGAATATTACAACATGAGAATAGGAGGACATCACATTTTTCATTTTGTTGTTAATGACTATATGCAGACCTCTATCCTCTCCCACTTAATTAGTAACTATAAAAAGAACAGAAAAATATGGCATTAAAATTATTTTAACTTTTTTGTGAATTTAATTGTACAGAAGAGCAAGGGGAAAGAATTCATTCAAGGCTGCAGTAATTGAAAGATATAAAGGATGCCCCAGTGGGACACAAAGATCATGGAATTGAAATCATCTATTAAAATAAAAACTGGTGGCTGGACTCACAGTGTTTAAACATCCATGGTTTGGCAACAGGGGATACAACCAACACATCATGTAAGGTGACATGATTACTTAATAGTTAACCAAATGCTAAGTGCAAATATTTTTTATAAACTGCTGTTTACAAGCAATGTATCCCCTCCTAGGCCTCTACTTTTCTGGGCATTAAGATGCAACAATTTTTTAAGAGGCTTCCTAAAGAACATAATATTGTAGTTAATATTAACTGACATGCATATGATAACATACAAACACCAAAATACAATGTCCCTCTTTCTTCCTCGTACTTTTTACTAGTGTCAGAAATAAATGCATTCATTACCAAAGTGAAAATTACACCACTAAAAGGACATCCCCTTTTTAACCATATTACAGACTGAAGTATATGTAACATTTTTGGACCAACACCCTAAGAAGCTAAAATTTAAGTCTGCTGCTGCTGTTGATTATCATCATCATCATCATCAAAAGCCTTTTTTTCATATCACAAAATACTAATCTATATTTTTCCACAGACAATACAATGTGCTTCCTCTTTGACTAGCAATAACTCTTGTACCTTTCGCCCCACAATACCATAAAACCATCCTCAACCACATTAACCTTATTAACTCTATGTTTATTTTCATAAAAAATTGACAGTGATAATCAACAATTGCATAGTCAATGGCTTCCAGTTGTTTATAAAAAAATTTCAGTTTTGTTTCCAAATAAATGTTGCTATCCCTTCACTCACTTCGCTCCATATACTAAGCAGAGATTTAAAACATTCAGTCTGTTGTTCTACACAAGATAAAATATCACTTTACATGCATAAAATTCCTGAACCATCACTCACTTCTGTAATGATACCACACTGAAAGTAAAAAGACTTTGCTAAAAAGGGTGACATGTTCCTTTCTACCCCGAGTAACATACATTTTGTCCAGTCAATCATTTATTCTATCACAATTTGTCTGGCAAATTAACTTTCAGTACATAAACTATCTTTCAAATTTTTTCATGCATTTTTTTACTTCATTTAAATTGAAATAACAGCATGTAACAATATAAACACATTTTGTAAATTGAATACAATACAAATTTCAATAAAAAGAAAAACTATTTATATTATATACAAATTGTCTTTAAAGTGTTTACTAACCTCAGTAAGAAATCTTGAAAATAAATACGTAGACTTTGCTTTCTTATGAGCATAATAAAACTTCTCCCATAACATGTAATCCATTTTATATTTAGTTTTTAAAGGCAACTCCCACCACTCCTCTCAATCCTTATAAAACAGAAATCCTGAATAATCTGCTTGACAGAGGTCACTAACAGTATACACAATTCCTGTTCAGTTATCCCTTTCCAAATTTTAATTCTGGAAAAGATATTACCAGTCATAATGCAAACAGCCAAAGGGTAAGGAAAACCTATAGAAATGACTTCACTGTGTATTCTCTCCCAACAGGCATCATAAAATAATCAATGTTTGTGCAAAAGTTACCCCGTTAAAGATGCAAACTGTCACACACACAACTTCCCCAGTTTTAATGTTTTAAATGCATTCTAACATCTAGAACTATTCTCATTTCTGCATTACAGGTTACAATTAAAGCCTCCTTCAAGGATAATATCAACAGTTACGATAAAGAAAAGAAAAAAAAAAGTCTTAAAATAATGTTTACCTATTAAATGGTATAATGGTTGAATATATGTCTGCAATATACATTTATGTATACATTTACAGAAATCCTATTTCCAAGCCTACCAACTAATGCATCTAGACAGGGAACTGCAACATTCTTAAAAAGTACCATAACACACGAAATGTTAGGACCAAAGAACCATATTACTTTTCCACCCCATACAGCTACTCACTATAGCCACTAACTAGGAATTAATTATCTAATATCTGTAGACAACTATCAACATGTATCCTTCTACACCACTGTAAAATGACCAAGCATCTCACATTGCTCTTAACACTATTTAATATCTTAGCACTGCTGCAGTAAACCAACAAGGGAAAAAAAAACGCAGCTGAGGAAGAGAAAAATAAGGTAGTTCAAACTGAAATGAAATTTATTTTCGTGTACAAAGTATAGATACAGATAAAAGACTTTCATCCAAACACCTCCCAGGATTTCATCAGAAGCAATTTTTAATAACGTCTTCTATACAATTTAAAACCACAAGATAAAATTACACGACCACATACAAAAACTATAGTATTAAGATAAAAACGAAATATAATATTACTAAACACTATTTTTTCAACTTATTAAAAAAATTGATATTAATTATTCCATTTAAACCTGGGCTTTTATTAGGTACCTTAAGTGCCACTGGGTTTCTTTAGTCTTTAAACAGCATTTGTACTCACCCCCACATAAATCTAATTGCATATAATCCAAGACAAAAAATATAAACTTATTCCAGTTACAATACTCCTTATATCTATAAAAAGCATTTGTAGAATCTAGACACTGACTCTTATCTATCAATCACTTTCCACTAGTTCTAGTTCCAGTGAAACAAGTGCGAAATATAAAAAACAAGTGTCCTTTGAGCAGAGGAAGAAAGAAAAGGAGAGTATAGAAACAAAAAGTCAAACTGGATGTAATCTGGCATCAGAAGTAGGAACACTGATATATAATGTTGTTTCTTTAGTTTTAAGTGAACCTCAATAAGTCTACTGAATAAAGGACTCTCATTCATACCAGCAGAGAGTTCAGACTTTGCTGATATTGTTCTTGGTCTTAAACTATTTGCTCGAAATATTACGTTAAAATGTTTATTTACTACTAAATTGAACACTGATAAGTTTAGAAAACCCAGTGTTTTCAACCCAACTTACCCATCCTCTATTAGAGACATTTGTGAAGATATGTGAAATGGAAGCCTATGACTTAGACTTATTACACTCCAATGGTAAAAATAATACATTTTTTTAAATCTTAGTAAAGATGAATACTTATCGTTACATGAATTAAAATGCAACAACATTCAGATTCACCCCGCTGACAAAGGGGGCATTATCGTTAAGGATAGGGTCTTATGTGGACAGGATGCATTTACTGCTAGCTGATGAGGGCACTTATAGTAGGATAAAGGTCCATGTTAACAGTTTGATTAAGGAAGTACACAAAGACCTTTATTGTTTTTCTAATGACTGGCTCATTGACGTATGTTTTAAGTACTTTAGTGTCAATGAACCTCTATTACATGTCCTTCATGGTCTAGCAAAAATTTATAAGGATTCAAAAGAGCCACCAATGCGCCCCACAGTTTTAGGGCATGGTTGGCTAACTGAACCTATATTAGTTAATAATGAATATAAGTTGAAATCTGTGCTAAGGCACCTGCGACACTTAAAGATACCAGTTTTTTAAGTAGTCTATAGGAATGTGTAGAGGAGAAATCAGATGTATTTGTTACGACTGACATTAATACACTTTTTACTGTAATACCAGAAGAGTTCGGCATAGAGGCAGTTTGATCCTTTTTGTCTGAGAACATTGAATATTCGACTAGCCCTAGCCAGATTAATATGTTATGTATGTTGGTGGATATATTCTCCTTACCCATAATGTCTTTGTATTTGAAGGTGAATGTTTCTTGCAAGAATTGGGCATAGCTATGGGCATAGCATGTGCCAATAGCTACGCCAATATTGTTTTAGCATATTAGAAAAGTGACTTATCTGGATTTGTTGCTAATATTATATAAGAGATCTTTTGATGATGGTTTTATATTATGGAATGACACTGTTGAAGAATTGGATTGTTTTAAGGTACTGTTCATCATATTCTGAGATAGATTTTTTAGATGTGAAATAAAGACAAAAAAGGCCTTATTAATACCAGTGTTTATAGGAAGTTGTGTTGGAAGAATAGTATCCTTCACTGTACCAGTATGCATCCTAGCTATATTTATCATAATGTGTTAAAGGGACAGTTCCTTAGGATGTCGAGATTACATACAGACATCTGTATTAAATGATGTTTATAATACAAGTAATGCATTTTTAGCTAGCGGCTATAGAAAATATGAAATTGATAATGGTCTTAATGAAGTTAGAGCTTCAAGGGATGGAAAAGGAAAACCACATTCCTCAATTAAGAGAGGTTTGCTATCCAATAAAGATATTTTTTATTGACACTAGGAAGGTTAAAATTAACCTTATATCCTCCAAAATCAGCCTGATTTGTGATACGGTCAAAAGTAATTGGCCAATTTTAATGGCTGATCAGGGCATTAGTGATATTGTCGGAAATCAACTGAGCTTTTGTTTTAAAACTGAGTTATCCCTTAAACGAATGCTATGTTTCTCCACTGATGTTTCTAAACATCTGGTTTCTGATACGGTTGGCACTTTCTCGTGTAGATCATGTAAAGCTGTAGTTTTATTTCTTCCAATAGCAGCTTTGTACATCCCAAAACCAATGAAAGAACTTGCCTGAAAATTTATGCTGATTGTTTGCACAAAGATTTAGTGTATTTAGTGATTTGTAAGCCATGTTCCTGCTTTTTGCAACTTAAAAGAATTTTGGAGCACATAGGAGACATATGTAGAAATGTTACAAGTGCACCAGCTAAACATGTAAATAGCAATCTAGGGCATTATTTTCTTTTTATGGTGTTGCAACATATTCACAGGAACATTAGGGTATGTGATATCAATAATAAAACAGAATATAAAGAGTTGAAATGAACTATTAAATTACAGGCTACTATGGATTTTGGATTGAATGACAATACTCCTTTAAAACCAGTACTGAAAATGCGTAATTTATATAATTGAGAACAGGTTTTAATTGTTTTGTAATTAACTGATTGTCAATTTGCTTATGTAGTTAAGGAGTTTGCATTCTGAAGTGTTTATGATCTGAAGAAGTGCTTTAAACATGAAAACGTTTACCAAATAAAACATTTCTGACATTTACTACATAAGGATTTATCTTTTATTAGTCTCTCTTCAGTTTTTGATACCTTGTAGTCATAACTATATAAAAAGCTACACTGAGCAACATAAATATCTCTAGAATTACAAGTGAGCCTTTTATCAACTCCTACAGATTTACCCAAGTGCTCAAAAAAGATATTCAGTCCCTCCATAATTAAACTACAGCATCCACATTTGTATTTCCACCCTCCTTATTGGTCTCAAGAGGCATAAAAGTATTGTCACATTGAAGAATGTCTTTAAAGGCAGAACTTATTTTGTAAATAAATGTAATTTGTACTAAATCATGATTACTTAAGGTAACTTACTTTCCAGATATCACACAAAACATTTTTAATCAATTCACTGTTGATAGTCATATTAAGAACAAGAGGGTCCACCTAAAACACTTTAAAACACTTCTGAGATAACAGATTATTCCACCCAGATCTTAAAATGGGAGGAAATAAAACTTCTCTTTTAGACTTAAACTCTTCACCTGTTTCAACAAGTTTTATCCAATTTGTAACCCCTATCAATAAACATTGATAATAAAATCAATTTCAGCTAAAAAGTCAAACTCTTTGTTAACCACAGCCTTTTCTGATAAGACTTGAGACCTGCAAAAACTACAAGTACTGTTGGTGACTCCCTGCTGGGTGAGGAAAGTAAATCTACTTTTTTGTCTGCGAGTAGCTTAAACTGACAGAGCTCCTTTCTGTTTTACCTGCAACATTTTGTTTTCTGTTTTAAGAAATCTGGTTGGCCTGATGTTTTTGTTCTATGAGGCAGACACAAATTACATAGCCTGCATATTTCACGTTTTTTTTCCATTGGTTAATTAGTTTCTTGAGTGATACTTAAATACACAAAGAATCTCTGGGTCTTTGTCTTTTCTGATAAGACTCAAGACTTGCAAAAACTACAAACACTGTTGGTGACTCCCTGCTAGCTTGGTGAAATTAATCTGCCCACCCTTACTGCAAATTGAACTTTATAAGCTCCTCCCTCTCTACACTGCCATTTATATCTTGAACTATTTGTCTTTCCTTAGGCTTTATTTTGAAAAAAAGTGCATTTTGCCTCTTATTGTCTGTTCTATCAACGTACTTGCTCTGAATTTTTTACCTAGCTGTTGGATAGAGTAGTGTATTTTTACACTCTAGCAAGCAATTTTCTGTGTTTTTACATCAAGAACACAATGTACTTTCCATCTAGTGGCAATGAGTTGTAGTCTGGTCTGTACAGGATGGGGAAACATGCTAGAGATTCCTGCATCTAGTTGTTTTATTGGCTGGATGGCTTATTAATCAGCTTAAATTGGCTCTACTAGAGCCAAACTTGCCACTACTTACCTCTTCCCTTCCCTTCTTTATGCCTCACCTATTCTAAGCACTACCCTAAAAAATAAATGAACAATGTTACAACAAAATAACAAGATTTGCCACTGCCCAACCTCATGAATCTCATCACTGCCTATTACATAAACAACTTAATTGACTTCAGCTTCCACAGCAACTACACATGAACCAGCTAATCCTAACTCAAGCTACTCTACAACCCCCTAGTCTCTCCAACCATCTCCTCCTCCTTAAAATACTATCTTCCTCACCAGAAACTTTGATCTTGTGACAAACACTTTTTTGCTATTTACTAACCAATCAGATCCAGTGGCCACAGTCTCTATTCTTACTGCATAGCCAAAACTTGGAATAACTTGCCTCCTTCTATTGGACAAGTCCCTCCTTAAAGAACATCTTTGTGAATCTTGGTTATGCTCATGTTCCTCACCTACCTAGCTTTCAGACAATGTTAACAGCTTGCATTTTTTTTCTTCATGAATTTCTCCTTGTAATCACCCTGTAGACTCATTAACTACATGCTAACTTATCAAATGCATATTTTACATTTTCACACAAATAACATTATAATCAGTCTACGTTTTTCTTTACTACTGGCAATATTCAAAAATGCATTTTATTACCTATGTGTTTTTCCTATATGTAATTCTTTGCTTACTATTTAATGTTCATGCCCAAGACATACTTTTTATCGCTTGTAAATATCTGTGTTATCATCTGTATATATTTTTAAAAAATATGTGGAGAAGTTTATCTCTTATTAATGTTAGTGATATTGTATTTGTGTACAGTTTTTGTGTGGAGCTTTTCTCCCAAGGCCTCCATTGAAAATGGGTTGTGTGTACCCAGTCAAACTTTCCTGGTTACCAAATATCAAATAAATAGTGCTTTTATAAATTCTGCACAATTGAGTGGCTCTTGGCTCATTTCTAGAAAATTAAGTATTTATATTAAATAATCACACTTTAATAAGCTGTTTAAAGTACACGGCTGTATTTGTAAGCTTGCATTTTACTCCAGACACTCACTGTGCTTTTACATTAGGAGGACTGGGATTATTCGTCTAGTGGCAGTATGTGTTTACACAGTCTATCTGAGTTGGGAAGCACAAAAAAGGGCGCAAAGTGTAGTCATTTTGTTGGTTAGAGGGCTCAGTAGTCAGTTTTCTGTATTACTAGTGTTGTTGTAAATTTGGTACATTTGCACAGAGCTGTGCCCGTGTCCTGCAAAAGATGCCAACATCTGGAACATTGTTAGTTTCATTGGTGCTGGTCAGCATTGCTGGTTAGGTTGGCTGAAGATTACACCAAGTAAGCAACCTTCCCTCATTAGGTTACAAACACCCTCCACTCCTATCCTTTAAAGTACTAATCAGTACCTGCAACGGAGGATGGGCACTTTCTTGCTATCTCTGCATCCAGCTAGCTGGACATGGGTATCCTGAAGAAATGCAACAATTGTCTTACGTTCACTGACAATTACAGTATGTGAGAGATGTAGTTACATAGTCACAATGGAGGCTGGACTCGCATACAGAAACAAAGCAACAAACAGGTTGTCAGTGACTCACCACACCCACAAAAGACCACACACACAGACTCACATATGTGGAAGTGCTCACATATAAGTTACCCAAACCTCAAAGGCCTCTCGGGCACACTCCTCAGAAACTCCGCATACATGCAAAAAAGACTTTTCCTATCGCAACATTTAAAGCTACATCTCATTGTGTCTCAACTACCAAGCTCATAAAGCAAAACACTCCACGACCCAATACTCTGGTCATAGAAGATTACATTCTGAGACAGACTGATATTCCTTTTAGCAGGCTGGATAAGGGGAAGGATACAGTTACATGGCCGTCAGAGGACAGGAATCACCAGATCATGCAAGCAAATCAGGTCACCTACCCCTAAGTAAACAATGACTCAGTCATAGCCCATGTGGGCACAAATGACTTGAAACTACCTCCTTGGACTATATGAACAAAGACATGATTGAGCTCTCAGAATAAGTGTCCTAGGCAGGTATGAGCCCATCACTGAGCAGCATTCTACATTCTCCAAGAATGGTGCCACAATACCAGCAGAAGATGATCGACATCGACACCTTAACAACTGGCTTAGCTACTGGTGTCATTCTAAAGGGATCCAATACCTGTTAGCCTGGGGGGACAAGGTTGACAGGTCATGCTACTTTGTTAGGGATGGTCTTCACCTGTCACCTCTAGGCTTTTGGATATTGGCCAAAACATTATCCACCCCATAGTGCCTTTTTTAGGCATTGCCAAACAGACAAACCTTCCAGCATACCAAAAGTTACTCAGGACAAGCTAAAGGTTTTACTGCTCAATGTCTCAACAAGAAACTGCACGCCCTGGAAGCTCTGCTCACCCTGGAGGATGCGGATGTCTGTACAGTTACTGAAACATGGTTCAAAGCTACAGAAAAGCACTCTGGCAGTGCATGGCTATAATGCCTTTCATACATTCCGACCACCCACTGAACATGAAAGAGCAAAAGGCAAAGATGTATCTACCTACATAAAGAATGAGCACACCTCAAGGCTGGACCAACGATATGACATGCTTGAGAGACTCCATGTCCAACTAACCATGGAAACAATCTATTAGCATATTTGTGCTAGCTACAGATCTCCCACCATGAATCAGAAAACCCATACATCATACCTAAAGTTACTAGAATCACTCACCAACCAGCCCAATACCATACTCATGGGTGATTTTGAACTACCCCCTCCATTAATTGGGAAGACATGCAAGACCATTAACATACAGGACCAAAGATTTCTTGACTTTACAAATTCAAATGCCCTGGAGCAGCTAGTCTGCACTCCTACTATGGGAACAAATATCCTAAATCTGGTACTCACAAATATGCAAGAGTGCTGCTCCCCTCCAGTGTGATGTTCTCACTGGTAAGATCAGATCACAAAGTGGTCTCCCTTGAAATAAAGGTAAAACTAGTCCTTCCATGTAACCCCAAAAACTTTAAGAACTTCTCAAAGGTAAATTACACCTATTAAGGAATGGCATAGCTAGTTTCCAAGTTCCCCCAAATCCAGAAAACACAGAAACTTATGCAGAGGCATACACAAAAGTCCTGTACTACCATATAAACAAATGTTTAGAAACGGCAGTTCCACACAGAAATAAACTTGGGTCAAACCGAAAAACAATCCACCTTGGTGGACCCTGGTATTAATAGCTGTACAACAAAAATGGAAAGTAAGAGGTAATGTGCACACCAGAGCAAAAAGTCCCTCATACTAGTCAAGTCTCTGAAAGCAGACTGAAGTAAAAAAAAAAAAAAAAGCCTCCAAAGCGAAAGATAAAGTACAGTTGTGTACACTTACCATAAATGTAGATGTTAGAGTGTATTCACTGTTGCAGTCATTACATTTGGGTCATCTGCCTGCAGGTAGCCCTCAGCCAGCCTGAATATCTAAGTGTTGGGTCCTGCATCGGATGCTGTCTCTTCTTCCATGACGTCAGGTAGTCAGGGGTATAAAGCATGCAGCCAACGCCATTACATCAGTTTTTCTTGCCCCAGATGTCAGGTGCCCCCATAATGGGAAGCTATATATATATATATATATATATATATATATATATATATGTTACACCTCCAACAAAAAGCAAATACACCAGAAAGCTGAAATACACTAAACAAGAAGAAAGGTATAGCCAAGAGAAGTCAGGGGGCTGGAGGGAGGGTAACCAGAACTGCAACAGTGAATACACTCGAACATCTACATTTATGTTAAGTGTAGACAGCTGTACTATGTTCTTCGTGTTTCACTTTTACAGTCATTACATTTGGGCAGATTCCCAAAGCCAAGGCAGGGAGGAGGAAGTTAGAGAGCATTAAGCCCTGCAAGACTGCAGTGGCAAAACCAGCTCTGGATTTAGAAACCATAGGCAAGTGGTAATGCTTGGTGAAGATATGTACAGAGCTCCAGGTAGCAGCTTCTAGGATGTCCCTGGCAGGGACACCTCTGAGAACGGCTGTAGAGGTAGATGCAGCCCTGGTGGAATGTGATCTTATCCCCTGAGGGGTAGGTTTTCCATGTTGCTTATAGCAGAAAAGAATGCAATGGGCTATCCACTTAGAAATTGTTTGCTTTGAAATGGCCTTCCCCTCTGCCCCTGCAGCAAAAGCAACTAGCAGCTGTTCAGTTTTTCTGAGAGGCTTAGTCCTGTCCAAATAAAATCTTAGTTGTCTGTGCACGTCCAAAGAGTGCAGTAATCGTTCTCCTTTGTTCTGTGGATTAGAAAAAAAGGTAGGCAAATGAATGGACTGAAGGGCCACACTGGATACCACCTTGGGCATAAAGGAAGGATTGGTCCTGAGGGACACCCTGTCAGCATGGATGATGAAGGGTTCCCACTGCCATGACGGCCTGAAGTTCAGACACTCTTCTAGCTGAAGTGATGGCTAGAAGGAAAGCAGTTTTCCAAGAAAGGAATTTCAACTCTGCAGTTGCAGCTGGCTCAAAAGGAGGTAGAGTGAGCTTTTCCAATATAAAGTTAAGGTCCCAGGCTGGAGTAGGGGCTCTCCTGGGTGGTCTTAAATTTTTGGCCACTCTTACAAATTGTTTCAGCAGGGGGGGGGAGAAGAGGGGTGGCTCAGTATTATAATGTGCTGAAATGGCTGAGGCATGAATTTTAATTGATGAGAAGGAAAGGCCCTTAAGGAGCATCTCTGTTAAGTATTGAAGACTATGCGGTAAGCTGGGCACTGTTGTGCCCATCCCTTGAGTCTGGCACCAGGAACAGTATCTTTTCCACTTTTCATCATAGGATTTTCTAGTACTAGGCCTCCTGGCCTCCAGAAAGACATCTAGCACCTGCTTACTAAGTGAAGCTATTGGAGAGCTCAGGGAATTAGCCAGGCTGCAAGGTTCGGGGTTTGAAGCTGGGGGTGTAGAATCTAGCCCTCCTGCTGGGACAGCAGGGAAGGGGTCTGAGGCAGGTGCCATGGATCCAACAATGACATACTGCTCAAGAGGGGGTAGCAGTGTTGGCATGGCCAGTCTGGTGCAATCAGTATTGTCCTTGGTTTGTCTTGTTTGATCAATAGCAGAACTTTCAGCAGGAGAGGCAGAGGGGGAAAAGCATAAACTGAGAGGCTTTCCCAGTTGAGGGACAGGGCATCCATTTTCCAAGCTTGGCTGTGGGGAGTCCTTGTGCAGAATTTGCCCAAATGGTAGTTCTGAGGGGAGGCAAACAGGTCTATCACTGGGTTCCCCATTTGTTTCTCAAAATGTTGAATATCTTTGGTTCCAGTTTCCACTCGCGTGGGTCTATGTGATTTCTGCTTAGGTTGTCTGCCAGTGAATTTAGCTTGCCTGGCAGGAACTGAGCTTGTAGGTGCACTTGGCAGCTCAGGGCTGTGTTCCATAGAGCCATGGCTAGTCTGCAAAGAGAATACGAGTGGGTTCCACCCTGCTTGTTTATGTACCACATAACAGTGGCATTGTCTGTCTTTACCAATAATTGTCCTGGAAGAATGTGGTCCTTGAAGGCTGTCAATGAATTCTGTACAGCTAACATTTCTTTTTGATTGATATGCAGGTGCATCTGACTCTGGTTCCATTTGCCCTGAATGCACTGCCCTGCTAAGTGAGCCCCCCATGCATAGTCTGATGCGTCTGTTGTTAGGGTTTAGGCGGCGGGAGGGTAGAATGAATGGCAGTCCCTTGTTGTGGTAGCAGGCCTCTGCCCACCAAAGGAACTCTGTCTTTATACAAGGAATGACAGGAATCATTGATTCCAGGTCCTGTGAATGTTGACACCATAGGCTTTTTAGATACCATTGTAGTTTCCTCATATGCAGTCTTGCATATGGAATTAGTAGAATGCAAGAGGCCATGAATGCCAGGGCTTGAAGGATTTTCCTTGCAGATAGCTTGGTCTTTGTGGCCAGTAGTTTGAAGTAGGCTGTCAAACTTGTTTCTCTGGCATGAGGTAAGCCATCTGGGAAGTTGTGTTCAAGCTTGCTCCCTGGAATACAATTTTGTTGGCAGGGTAGTAGATGAGATTTCTTTTCGTTTATGGTGTACCCCAGTGAGGTTAGAAGTTTCTTTACAAATGCAGATGATTTAGTAGCATGTCTCAGCTTTCTGCCTGAATTAGACAATCGTTCAGGTATAGGTATATTTGAATATTTCTTTGCCTGCAAAATGGAATGACTGGAGCTATGCACTTTGTGAATACCCTGGGTGCAGTAGATAAGCCAAAGGGAAGTGCAGAGAACTGATAGTGCATGTAGTCTGCTCAGAAGCATAGGTATTTCCTGCAAGATTCCCTTATTGAACTGTGCAAGTAAGCTTCCTTTAAGTCTAAGGTTGCCAACCAGGTAGCTTTGCCTAGCATAGGAAGCAGTTGATGAAGTGTTAGCATTTTGAATTTTGGGATTACCAAAAAGGTGTTTAGAATAGAGAGGTCCAGGAAAGGACACCAGGCACAGTCTTTTCTGGGTACAAGGAAAAGTCTTGAGTAAAAACCTTGTCCCCTTTCTTCTGCTGGGACAGGTTGAATAGCCCTGATACTTAGAAGAGGGAGAACCTGCTGTTGAGCCTCTGCCCACTGATTTGGGGGGAGGTCTGGCCAACCGTTTGGGGTTGGTAAGGTGTGGAAGTGGAATCTGTATCCTTGGGAAACTATATTTAAAACCCATTTGTCCTGGGTAATGGAGTTCCCAGTTTTTGCATGCAGTGCGATCTTTCCCCCTAAGGGAGCATGCAGTTGAGCAGGGCTGGGAAGGTTTAAGGTTAAGTCATTGTGACAGTTTGCCATGGGGGGCATCTTACTACTTTCAGCTTTGGAAGTGGAAGCCCCCACTGCTTAGGCCTGTGAGTAGCCTAGGTGGTCTGCTGTTATTGGGTTTGGTCTTAGAAGGCCTGGAAGAGACAGGAAAGGACCAGTTCTTAGAAGGCCAATGCCTACTGAATCTGGGAGGCTGTACTTGCAGAAAATCTTTAACAGTTTGCATAGATTTAGCTTTTTCCTCCATCTTTTTAAAGGCTTCTTCTGCTTTGTTGCCAGACAGGTGATCTTGGTTTAAGGGAGCATCCAGTAATTTAGCTTTAACATGATCTGGCAAATTCTGCTCCTTAAGCCAAGCATGCCTTCCAAGAACAGACCCAGTGACAGCAACCCTGCGAGATGCTTCTAAAAAGTCAAAACCACATTGCAAAGTATGTTTACCAACTTGTTCAGCAGAATGCATTAAATCCTGTAATTCTTTATTTTCAGCACAGTCAGGAATCAACAGCATTTTCTGTTTAAGTAGTCCCATAATGTGTTGTTGATACTTTAACATATGAAACTGTCAGTTTAAGGCCCTAATGGCCAAAGTAGCAGAAATGTATACCTTCTTACCCCATCTGTCCAAGGCCCTGGAACCTCTATCAGAGGGGGTAGGGTTTTTAGCAGTAGTAGCCTTAATGCCTTTAGGTCCCCCTTTGGGTCCGCAGTAGGATTCTTGAAAAGGAACGTGAGAGAGTCAGGTACTCCAATACTTGTCAGGTTTCCTGGGAGCCGGAGGTAAAATATCTAAGGCCAGGCTAGATTCCAGGAAGGCATCATCTACAATGTCCAGGACAGGAGGGATAGCTAAAGGCCTGTGTTGAGGTAGGAGTAAGAATTCCCTAAGCCTCTTTTTGGAGTTAGAGTAATCCTGGATTTCCCAGTGGAAATGCTCCCTAAGAATGTGTAAGGTTTCACCAAAAGAAAAATCTTCTGGAGGGGAAGCAGGGGGAATTGAGTTCTCTGCATCAGAATCCTCATAGGTAGATAAGGGCAAATCCTGGTAATCAGAAGAAACAGAAATTTCAGAATCCTGATCAGAAGAATCAGAAGGAAAATCAGTTTTAGGTCTCAGAGGGAGAAGGCTGGCTTTCCTTAATTAAAGTAATAAGGTCTTCAGCCATTCTTATCATTTGTTTTTTTAGGCGTATGGGCCTGATCATGCAGCCTGGGCATTGGTTTTCTAGGCATGGATCGAGTTTTAGGCCTTGAAGAAGAAGATGGCGCTGGTTTAATATGCAAGTCAGTAGGCCTGAATACACCCTCAGAAACCTGTGCCTGCACAGCGGCTCCGGACCCATCCAAGGTAGAGACATCCACCGGTTCCATAGTCGAAGAAGCATCTCGCGGCATACCGGACTCCGAATGGGTCTCAGTAGAGGCCTGCGAATCTGAAGTAGCAGGTATCAGGGGCTGTGAAAGCACCTCACCGAGTACCGGCGAACTGGCGACTAGCTTAATGGAAGCATCGTTGGCAGCTTTGGACCTATGCGGTCTGTCTCTGTCTTTATCTTTACGTTTTTTCAGAATGTCGGTAGTCGGGTGGCTTACCAAAGCCATTTCTGGATAATTAAACAGAGTACCGAAAGAGTTGCAAAAATGGACCTACGAATAGTTTGAGGATTGACTAAGGCACAAAACTGACAGCGAGGGACGTTGTGGTCTGGGCCTAAGCAAGGAATGCAGTACGAATGAAAATCTTTATGAGGTATTTGCTTTCCACAAGTAATACAATTGTTAGCTTTTACTGACATTGGTTTAGAGCAAGAAAAAGGATCCCCAACGGCGTACTTAGCCTTTTTTGAAGACTTCAGTTCTGAAAATTTCAGGAGTCGGCCGACTGGGACTTACGAACTGCTTCGAGCACCACACGGCAAAAAAGACAGATGTAATAGCATCAGCTGAATGCTTTATACCCCTGACTGCCTGACGTCATGGAAGAAGAGACAGCATCCGACGCAGGACCCAAGACTTTGATATTCAGGCCGACTGAGAGCTACCTGCAGGCAGATAACCGAAATGTAATGACTGCAATAGTGAAACATGAAGAACATCCATAAGGCATTTGTGCATAATTTTAAAGGCAACATTCAATAATATGCAGAATTAGTTGTAGATGGCATCAGATATACTCAGCCAGAAGATACTGTACAGCCAATCTGCTCTCTGTCAAATACAGCTGGAAGTTTACCTCCCCCATCACCACGGTTGTCTCCCAAGAAATACCTTCCACCACTTCAATGCCAGTTATCACCAAAGAATAGGTTGCCACTGCACTCTGTAAAGCTAAAAACACAGCTTCAAAAGGGCCTGATGATATACCAGTTTGCCTCAAACAGCTTAAATCAGGCCTTTTCAGGACCATTAGGATCTCTATTTAACCACAGCCTCCAGACTGGGTTTATCCCGATAGAGTGGAGTTAGCAACAGTCATCCCTCTGTATACGGGGAGACCATGTACTGACCCGAGAAAATGCAGACCCATAAGTTTGACTGGCCTTATATGTAAGGTCATGGAAAGAATAATCACTGATCTGACAAATGACATAGGGAACCTCCAAACACTGGACCCAACCCAATTTGGTTTTGTCAAGGGCAAGTCATGCCTACTGAATCTGGTGGATTTCTTTTGAGAAAGCCTCTAAGGCCATGGATGAAGGTAAAACAGTACATACTGGTTACACCTTGACCTGGCCAAGGCATTTGCCACAGGTATCGGTGCTGGAACCACTCCTGTATGGAATATACTTCTCTGAAGTCAAGGCTAAGGTGGAAGACCTCTGGATGACAACATCCACAAGCTGGGGGCAATCACTGAATTAGCCAGTGATGTGATATCCTTTAGGAAAGTCTAGATTGGACAAATGACTGGTGCCAGAACCATGGCCTAAAACTAAATGCTAAAAAATACATCATATCTTTTGGAAAGTCAAATATCCGCTGCAAATTACGTCATCAATAGCACAGCCCTAAGGGTAGAAAGGCATGGCATTCATATCTAAGGAAATTTTAGTTCCGCTGCACTCAGCCCTTATTAGACCAATAATTGAGAACAATGTGCCATTTGGCATGCACTTGACTAGGCACTACAGCAGCTGGAGTGACTTCAGAAGTTCCTCACAAAGAAAATACAGGGTGCAAATATGAACTATGCAGATAGACTAAAACCCTGTCCCCTTTATTTTGTCTCCCATTGACTATTATGGGGTGACCTATACCTGACCTACAAGGCACTCGCAAATCCAGCCTTGGTGTAGTCGGCTACACATCTGCAAGTCAAACAGCAGGGCCATCTATTTTAGTAATCAAAACTCAGTCCGTGAGTCAAATAAAACTGCTGGAGAGACAGATGTGTCTTAGAGATTGCCCCTTCTTTGGAACAGGCTTCTTATTCATGTTAAGCAAAGCCCTTCCCTGGCCCTCTTCAAACACAATTTGGATCAATGAATGAGGAATCGCAAATTAACAACTGGGGTAGAATCCATGTCCGTTTTGGACAGGAGCAATCTCTACGATACTCAATGCACAGGCACAAATCCATGCCATCCTCTTCCCCTAGGGGCCATATATTGAATAAAATCGGCTACATTGGCTAGGCTTGCAAAGGCCTTTAAGTCATTAACGTAGTAATCTCCTATGAACCTAGAAGTCCTGATAAATTGACCTCTGGGAGTACTTTTCACATAAGATGATTACTTCTGAAATGTAAATAACTATTAAGTGTTCTTCCCAAGAACACTACCGCGAAAACATTTAACTCCATCTAATTCAATATTCGCATCGAAGAAGTGAACTTTAATACCAGTTTCACCTATAGTATATTTTTAACAGGAAGCACTTCCAGTTAACCGTTGCACAAAACCACAACAGTCAGCTGTAGATCCCAGATATATAAAAAAGTAAATCAACAACAAATATCTTGTAAAATAACACACTTGTAAAATAACACACGTGAATAATAACTACATGCGGGTAAGATCTTACTCCCACCATCCTAAAACCAGGTTAGCAAAAGCTAGGGCTACAGCAGACCCCATAGCTACACCCCTAATTTGTTGATAATTCAAATTAAAGATAAATTATTTAAGGATCAATTCTAATAAGGACAATAAAAAACAATTCTAATTACTAATTAGTAAGACCTGATAAATATAACCTAATATAATATACCCCTTGCTCTTAAGGAATGCTAGTAAATAGCAAATCAATATCAACAGCGATGACAGAATAATCATCTTCACTAAATTTAAAACAACTATTCGTCTAAAAGAAATCTCACGAGTGTTTGAGTTATGAATCTAATTTGCACAAAAATGGATTTAAAATTGCATCTGTATAAATGGACATCCATTCAGTGACATGTCTGAACCAGAAACAATAGGTTTAAAAGGTAGAAAATTTTAGTTATGTACTTACCATAACTTTAGATGTTTGGGATCCATCTCGCCTACATTCAATACTGATGGGCTCGGAGCCGATCCCTCGGCTCCGACTCGGCACGCTATGCTATAGAGCGAGGCCTCTTATTGGCTGAGCTATTTCTTATCCCAGGATGCACCACCACTAATCCCCCAGATCTTGTTTGTCCGCATTCATGCACACATGCACAACTTGTTTATATAACATTGTTAGATGTTTCAAGATGAAACAACAGGATTCGGACCTTCTGATATCCTCTGATCTCCAAGGCAGGGGGAAGGAGGGTGGGTTATTGGGAATGTAGGCGAGATGGATCCCAAACATCTAAAGTTATGGTAAGTACATAACTAAAAGATGTTATGTGATCCTATCTCGCCTACATTCAATACCGATGGGACAGCGTCCCTAGCACCTAAATCCTGGGTGGCTCATTGGAAAACACTCCTGAGCACTGTGGAACCAAATGAAGCTCGTCCTCTAGATGCCACATCCAATTTATAGTGGGAAATGAAAGTGTGCGGGGAAGACCATGTAGCCGCAGCACAAATGTCACTAATGGCAAGCTTAGAATGAAATGCTACCGAAGTAGCCATAGCCCTTGTAGAATGAGCTTTGACAGAGGTGGTAAGCTCTTTATTAGAATAAGAATAAGCTTGAGTAATACAGTCCCTGATCCATTTGGCAATAATGACCTTTGTGATGGCTTTGCCCAATTTATTGTCCGCAAAGGATACAAACAACTGATCTGTTTTCCTTGTTTGTTTGGTCCTATCTAAATAAAAGCAACTGCCTGTGGACATCTAATGTGTGGAATATGAATTCGCTTTGTTAGAATACTGGAAAGAAGACTGGAAGTTCTAATGATTGTTGTAGGCAGAAACTGGAACAAACTTTAGGGACAAAAGATGGATTTGGCCTGAGAGATACCCTGTCTTTGTGAAAAACCAAGTACGGAGGTTTCACAGACAAAGCTTGAAGCTCTGAAACCCTTCTGGCAGAAGTAATTGCCACCAGAAAGGCAGTCTTCCACGATAGAAATTTTAAATCACATGTCGCTGCCGGTTCGAAGGGAAAGGAAGTTAAGGCGAGTAACACCACATCGAGATCCCATGGAGGAGCAGGATGAGAAATCGGAGGTCTTAAAAGCGCAGCACCTTTCAAGAAGGTCTTACATAATCTGTTGCTCATTAAAGGTGGGTTTATAGATTCGTGAAAATTGGAAATAGCTGGCAATTGAACCTTGATGGTAGAGACTGAAGAGCCTTGATTGAAAAGAGAAGTTAGAAATTTCAGTACTTCTGAAACAGGAATAGTGATGGGATCCAGGCCCCGGAGTTGAGCCCAAATAGCAAATCTTTTCCATTTGCTAGAATACAATTTCTTTGTAGCAGACTTGTGGGCCGAAGATAAAATGTGTACAACTTCTGGATCCAATGTATGACTCCTGACTATCGTCGGAAGAGGAGGAGCCAAGCCGTCAGTTTTAAGGTGTGTAGGGACTGGTGGAATAGTCCCGACTGATGAACCAAAAGGTCTGGGATCTGATCCAGGAACCATGGACCTTCCAGAGCATATTTCCGAAGATAGGGGAACCATACTTGACGAGGCCAGTAAGGAGCAAGCAAGATCATTTTGCTCCCCAAGAGAGATGCCTTTTGGATCACCCTGGGAAGGAGAGGAACTGGGGGGAAGGCATAAAGCAAGCCGGAGGGCCAAGGACGGTCTAGTGCGTCCCTGGGGCTCTTCCCTGGAGCCGGGGTGAGGGAGAAGAACTTTTTGCACTTCGCGTTCAGTGGAGTCGCGAAGAGGTCGCAACACGGAACTCCCCATTTGCTGAAAATCTGATTTGCAACTGTAGTGTTCAGAGACCATTCGTGAGGCGAGAGGATGGTTCTGCTCAGTCTGTCGGCTATCACATTGGACTTGCCCGGGATATGAGTAGCCACTAGAAAGCGTTTGGTCGACACTGCCCATTCCCAAACTCTCATGGCCTCTCTGCAAAGAGGATAGGATCTGGTCCCTCCCTGTTTGTTCAGGTACCAGACAACTGACATGTTGTCCGAGTGAACGGCAATTACGCCCTGAGGGAGGTAATCGTGAAGGGCTTGAAGGGACAGAAACACCGCTCTCATTTCTAGGATGTTGATATGAAGTAGGGTCTCTTCTGGGTGCCATTTGCCTTGGACTGACCTGCCCAGGGGAATGCCCCCCCCACCCCATCTGGGAGGCGTCCGTGGTCAAAGTGGCCGCAGGAGGAGGTGGAACAAAGGGTCATCCCTGATCGATCCAAATTGGAGGGCACTAGCCACCAGCGAAGGTCCCGTTTGCAGGTTTCCGTGATCCATATGAGGTGACTGAGAGGGAGTTCCTAAAAGGACCACTGAGCTGAAAGAAGCCACTGGAGAATTCTCATGTGTAACCTTGCCAGGGGAACTAGAAGAACCGTGGCGGACATGGATCCCAATAGCTGCAGGACCATTCTGGCTGGGGCTTTGGATCTGGGAAGTAAGGCTCGAACTTGAGCCTGTATGGTTTGTATCCTGTCTGTAGGTAGATAGACCCGCATTCGGTTTGAGTCTATCTCTACCCCTATGAACCTTATGCGTTGAGATGGCAGCAACACAGACTTTGGCCAATTGAAGGTGATTCCAAGGGAATTGCCCAATGATATTGTGGCTTGTAGGCTCCGCAATAGCAGATGCTTGGAGGTGGCAGTTAGGAGCCAGTCGTCTAGATACGGAAACACCTGGAATCCCAGACTTCTCAGGTGAGCAGTCACGACCGCCAAGCATTTGGTGAACACCCTGGGGGCTGTGGTGAGACCAAAGGGCAGTGCGCGGAACTGAAAATGACTGCCTCCTAGGCTGAAACGCAGATGTCTCCTGGACGCTTGATGTACCATGATATGGTAATAAACGTCCTTGAGATCTATGGGGCACATCCAAACACCTTTCTCCAGCAATGGGAGAATGGTTTGTAGGGTGACCATCTCGAACTTGGACTTTTTGACTGAACGGTTTAGAGTGCTGAGATCCAAAATGGGTCTCAAGTCCTCGGTCTTTTTTGGCACCAAAAAGAATCTTGAGTAAGTCCCTAATCCGATCTGGTCTGCGGGAACCGGTTGGATGACTCCTTTTTGCAGCAGCTTTGAAACTTCTGAGGCTGCAGTTTCCAGTTGACTGGGTGGCGGGTCTGGGATTTTTTTAGACTGAGGTGGAGAGTGAGAGAAAGGGATGGTGTAACCTCCGGCGATAATTCGAAGCACCCATCGGTCCTGAGTGATACCTTCCCAGGCTTTTAGGTGCTTGAAACGACCCCGACTGGCTCCGGAGCTGCACAGTCGGGCAATCCCTCAGGGACTGTGAAAGGCTGAAGAGCCACAAAAGGACTCGCGGTCTCCAGTGTTGCGAGGGCCTCTGCCGCCTCTGGGACAGCGTCTTCCAGAAGAATTTCCCCCTCCCCTGCCTCTGGAAGGGGGATCGCCCTGCTGTGAGGGGTAAGACTTTTGAGATCTACGGAACCACATTTTCCCTCCTCTTTTAGCCTTGGGATAAGGCCGAAAGGGAGTGGAAAATCGTGCCCCTACGGCAGTCAAAGTCTTACCTTTTTGCTCGCAGCGGGTCAGTGTGTCCTTTACCTTGGGTCCAAACAAGGAGGACCCATCAAAGGGGGCGTCAGCAAAGGAAGACTTAAAGGCCTCCGCAAAATGACACAGGCGGAGCCAGGCTTGTCTCCGTAGAGCAATGCCTGTACCCGCCGCTCTACTCGCCCCTTCGGCCGCATAAGAAATGAGCCTCATGGACGAGTTAGAAATGGATGACAGTGTAGCCAGCTGAGAGCCAACCGTCTGGGCCAGCTCCTCAGGCAGGTTACCCAAGAGGATATCGGAAAGTTCTTTAATCAGATCCCTCTGAAATCTGGTAAAGTGCGTGAGATAGTTCAAGGACCTTAAAGTAAAGGCCGCTGAACTTAGGGTGCACTTACCGTATCGATCCATGCTCCTAGACTCCTTCTTAGGAGGATGGACGGACGTCGAAGCCTCTGCTACATCTTGCTGGGTAGCAGATGCCACCACCAAAGCATCTACAGCCACACCTTTAGTCAGGAACTCTTTTTCCGGGGGTGCTGACAGGAACTTATTAGGACGAGCAGGCACCGGTTCCACAGAGTCTGGGTGTTCCCACGCCCTTCGACAGATCAAGTCCAAGAGCTCGTCGAAGGGCGGAGACACCCAGGAGGTGGAGGGCTGAGCCCCGAAGGCCTTAAGGAACACAGACTCATCAGCAGAAGGGGGTTTGGATTGCCAGCTGCCTCGTTGTTTAAGGGCTTCCAGGATGTCTGCAAAGGAGACATCATCTGAGGACGACTTAGGGGACCCTTCTGCATCATCGAGATCAGTGTCTGATGTAAGAGACTCATCAGGGGAGTCAACGTGCTTCCTCTTGCACAATCTTTTCCTGGGGGGTTCCTCTGAAGAAGCTTCAGAAGGACCTCCAGGAGGGGGGTAAACCCCAGTGGGGGTAACCTCAGGCTCCGGGGCTCCGCTGTCCAAGGACAGGGGGACTGCCAAAGACCCAGTCTCAGTATGCAGGGAAGGAGCTGGGGAGACCGTGGAGGTGGCCAAAGATGATTTGGCTAACGCACTCCTCATAGCCCTGAAGGCGGGACCACCAGAATCCTGGGAGGGTCCCACCTCCGTGGCCACGACGGTAGACGGCACTCCCGCAGCCGACGCACCGAGAGGAAGGCTTGGGACCGAAAACATCAGTCCCGAAGCGTCCCCCCCAGGGCCGACAGAAGAAGTCCGCGTACCGAACTCCGACTCAAGAGCCGGAGTTGGAGTAAGGGTCGGGCCCGACCCTAAAACCTCCATCGGTTCCACCAGCACCGGCTCCAACGGTGCCGAGGCTGTTGGAGGAGGAACCATAGTAGCAAGGTGGACCATCGGCTCCGAAGCCGAATGAGCTGGAGCCGAAACTAACTTTTGAAACACCGGAGACTGGAAGAGTCTTAGGAGCACCCTGTCGATGTCCGAATCAGACATCTTGGAGGATCTAGATGACACCGATCGGGTCCGAACCGATTTCTCCATTGGCTCCATAGGACTAGGGGACCGGCTCCGAATGGATTCTATCACTATCGGTTCCGAGGGAGATCTCAAAACAATTTCCCTTGGTGCCGATGAGGACTTCGGCGCTGAAGGGGAAGAGTCTGAGCCGGCAACCCTTATCGGCTCCAATATCAGTGGAGCCGATGAAGGTGACCCGCCTCTCGATGCCCCAGTCCTCGGCTCCGAAACTAGAGGGGTCGAGACTGGAGGCATCGAGGCAGACCGTTCCGCCCTCGGCTCCGAAGTCCGTGGAGCCGATGGAGAAGCCTGCCTAGGTTTTTTGGCAGTCGGTTCCGACAGACTGGTCGGAGCTGACGCTTTCTTCTTTTTTGAAGGAGAGGAAGAGGAAGATAAAGCCTCCTCGAATGATGGCTTAATCAACCCTTTTAGAATTAATTTGTTCTTCCTCTCCTGGAGGACTCTTGATGAAAAGGCGTGACACACGCTACATGACTCTTGTAGGTGCTTGGCGCCTAAACAATAAACGCACGAGGAGTGGTCGTCCGTTATGGACATTTTATAACCACACCTCGCGCACTTTTTAACCCAGAGGGTCTATGCTCTTTAGACATGCTAACTCTAAGATTAACAATAATAGACAAAAACTAGCAAGTTCTAAGTTTAAAATAAAGGTTTTTTTTTTTTTTTTTTTTTTTTTATTACCAACAATACAGTAATAATATGCAGAACACACAGAAAAAAGAGGGTCAAGACCCTCTAACTTAAGCAGGTACTTGACACACAAATAAAACGCTAGAAATAGAAAATAGGGGAAGGCCCCTCTAACTTAAACGTGAAACCTTCCCTTAACGAAAAAACACAAATTCCTCAACAGATTTAGATAAACACACTCGTACTACAACAATAGCTGTTAAAACAGCTTTTGGGTTCAAAATAAGCAAATTCCTGACAGGAAAAGCCTGAATAAAACAGTACTTAGCCCAGCCAAGTTTGAGACCACGTCCTAGCTTGTAAGTGGCAAACGAGATCTGGGGGATTAGTGGTGGTGCATCCTGGGATAAGAAATAGCTCAGCCAATAAGAGGCCTCGTTCTATAGCATAGTGTGCCGAGTCGGAGCCGAGGGATCGGCTCCGAGCCCATCAGTATTGAATGTAGGCGAGATAGGATCACATAACATTTGGATATTTCTCAGAATTTTTGGAATAGTGAATAACACACCTAACCTAAGTTCATCTACAGATAAAAATTTGAATGTAGATAAATCCAATTCACCAAATTCACCACTCAAAAAAAAAAAAAAAACAGTCAAATCTATATTTCTTATGAATATCACCAAAGTAATAGGTCCATATTCAAGAACGTTAAATAACATGCTACATACTTTTAATATAATTATCATGAAACATGAAGCCCCCACTCTTATCAGCGTTTATGAACCTCAAACTGCTTTTCTGTTTCAAATCATCTAATGCTTTTCTTTCATTATAATCTAAATTGCAATAAGATAAGCTCAGGGGGTTATTAAATTCATCAAAAAGATTTTCACAAAGATACTGAAAAGTATTAGTGGGGTATAAAAACAGAAAGTCTCCAAGTTACATAAAGCTACTTTGACAACATATCAGATATACTATAAATTGAATTTATGAGCAAACAATCCAAGCTTAGAGTTTTTGCTAAACTTGCTTGCTTCCTAGATACAAAAGAAACTTCCAAAGTGAGAACAAGTAATTGACTCCCAGAAAACATTTTCATCAGTTAAAATGAAAAAAACATGTTTACTAAAGTCAGTATCATTATGTATAATGACCTTGCCATGGGCCCTTCGTCTTGTGGCTGGATGACTTGTATGTGTTCACTTCTTTGTTTGCCCTCTTCCCTTGAAAACTGCTCTGAAATGCTGGGGAACGCCTTCAAATAATTGGTAGTGTTGGCTGGAAGTGAATGAAATGCTGTTCTCCCTAAATGTCTCAGTTTATTGGTTTCCACTCCTCCTAAAAAAATTCATCATGAATATCTTTTCCTTGGTAACTTGTGGGAGATTTAAAACCAGAATTAACAAGACCCGACTTAACAAGGGGATAAATAGTTTTAGTAGCATAAGCGTGCTGGTCTCTATTTATCTTTTTTGGTTCCTTAAAAATAATAGTCTTCTCCAGTCTTTCAAGGGAAACAAACACACCTTCATATTCAGCCCTTATGGAATCACTTTTAAGGAAACCACTGACTTTGTCATCTAACATGGAAATTTTGTCATGTAGAGTATCAATCAGCTTCTTGTTATAAACTAGTATCTTCACCAATTCAAGGTCATTATTAAAAACGTTCCCCATAAAAAGAATCATTTTCATGTAAACCATTGGGAAAGTAAGAATAATGTAAACCTTTGGGAACAATCGTTAACAGAAATAAAAAAATCAAAATATAAAAAAAATATAAATTGTCATAAGATGCTGACTGATATTTCTTCAGTTTCTTTTTTAATTGACTAAGGAGTTCTTTGATGTTAACATTACTGTTCACAGTAAAATAAACATGACTACAAGGTTCAATGGTAAAAGGATTAATCACGGGTTCAAAGAAAGTGTTCAGATTGTACCTCAATGTAAGCACATTGTGATCAAAATGAGAAGCTTGCCCAAGACTGCCAACCGATTCAGGCACTACAGTTCATCCATTCATTAATATCAGATGAACTTTCACCATCATCACCAAATAAATCCTGCGAGCAACAAGTGCATTGTAACTCCCTCACTAGCTCAGTTAAATTCTACATATATGTTTGTAATCCATGTAATATTCCATTAAGACTGTCCAATAAATTATTATTGTGCGAATCAGGTACAGTATTGTAAAGGTCAGCCCGCTTAAATCATTGCCGCTTCCACTAGCTATTGAGCTTCAAAAAAGACAAAAAAAAAAATTCAAATCAAAGCTCAAGAAAAGTGTAAAAACTACTAAACCAAAAACACTGCTGAGGAAGTAGAAAATAACATAGTTCAAACAAAAATGAAGAAAAAACTAAGTTATATAATTAGCATAATGTTCCCATCTGTGTTGTCCATTTTGATTCTTCCTCAACTGATGGGTTTGGATCCAATCCTCAGCTCCAACTTGGCAGTTTCTAAAGCTTATGGCAACCAAAAAACTCTTGAGCTTTTCCCTTACCTATAATACACCAACCTTAAGTGCCTCAGTTCTTGTTTGCCAATTTTACTAGAAAGGAAAGTATTGCTATGTACTAAACACAGAAACAAACCATATCTGGTGCCCTAACTAAAGGTCAGTGAAGCTTCTTTAAAAAGTCATTCTTCCATAAGTTTAAAAATAATAAGAATGGGGGTTGGTGGGAGGGAAGTTGAGGAAGAATGAAAATGGAAAACACAGATGGAACGTTATGATAACTACATAATTTCTTTATCTGAAGTTCGTAATTTTCATTCTATCCTCAACTGATGGGACACAGTCCCCAGCTACCTATAAACCTGGGTGGACTCTATGGAAGGATATTCCGGAGCATAGTTGAAACAAGTGATACCAGACCCAATTTGTAATGGGCATCAAAGGTATGGGGAGTAGACCAAGTAGCAACTGCGCATATCTCTTCCATGGATGTTCTGGTAAGAAAGACTGAAGATGCTGCAATGGATCTAGCTGAACGAACTCATACTGGTTGTGATAAGATAACACCCAATTTTTTTTATAAATAAATGAGATACAATCAGATAGCCATTTGGCTAAAGTTACTTACTTTAGCAATAGGTTTTCCCAATTTCAAGTCTGCAAAGGGGACAAACAATTGGTCTGTTTTTCTGATCTCTTCTGTTCTATGCAGGTAAAAATATGAACATCCAAGTAAATGTAACATGCATTTACCTTTGTTAGTAAATATGGGGAAGAAAACTGTCAAATTAATGGACAGATTTACATTGGATTCAGACACCACCTTGGGAAGAAAGGATGCATTGGCTCATAATGCAGCTCTATCCTTTTTTTCCCCCAACAACTTTATTAAATTTCCACATATGACAAAGGCAATCTCACATTTATATAAATGATAATGTGACTATCCTTGTGAAAAATCAAGTATGGAGGTTTTGAAGAAAATGCTTGAATTTCTGAAATTTGTCTAGCAGATATAATGGCTACTAGAAAAAAACTGTCTTCAAAGTAATATATTTAAGGTCACACACAGCTGCTGCTTCAAAGAGGGAATATGTACGTGCCTGCAGTACTAGATTGAAGTCCCATGGGGGAGTAGGCTCTTTAAAAGGAGTCTTAAAAGTAGACTGCCTTGAAAGTAGGCTCTGCGTAACTTATGAAAGGCTACTGAGGAACCCTCAAATCCAATGTGAAAGTTTGATATTGCTGCTAACTGAACTTTGACTGTTGAGGAACTAGCTGCTTCTTTAAAAAGTACAGCCAAAATGTCAACTATGTTATTTATCGGAGCTGAAAAAGGTTCAACATGGTTTTGATGTCGAAGTTAGACAAATCATTTCTATTTACGGGAATAGAGTTTACGTGTTAAAGGTTTACATGAAGGTAAAAGTACATGTTGGACAGGGGAAGAGAGAAAAGTTTGGCTGTTAATGGAATTGAAGAAGCCAAGCTGTCAGCGTGAGGCTTGATATGTCTGGATGGATCATGCCTGTCGGGTGAGATAGGAGGTCTGGAGTCAGATCCAGGACCCAAGGTTGGTGAAGGAAGTGAGGCCAAAGGAAGGAAAATCAAATCTGTTGAGGCCAGTAAGTTGTAATGAGGATAACTTTGCTCTTCAACATGGCCGCTCTTTTTGTAAAAATTTCAGAATGAGTGGAATTGGTCGATAGACATATAGACTAGGGGGCCAATCATGCAGTAGAGCATCCCTTGGGGATTCCCCTGTGGGGGATTTGGGCAAAGTAGCTGCTGCATTTGTTGCTTAGGGGAGAAGCAAAAGACTGCAGTAAGGCTGGCCCCACAGGCAAAAAAATTATTTCTGTTGTGTTGTTGTTGAGAGACCACTTGTGATGTAGAGCAATACACCTGCTCAGCTTGTCTGCTATCACGCTGGACTTCCCGGAATGTGCACTGCTGTGAGAAAGTGGTTGGATGAGATCACCTATTGCCACACTCTGAGCACTTCTCTGACATAAGGGGCAAGATCTGGCCCCCTCCTTGTTTGTTGAGGTACCAAACTACTGACATACTGTCTGCTTGAATTGTATTCATCCCCAAAGGGAGAGCATTCTGAAGGTCCTACAATATTAAAAGCACGGCTCTCACCTCTAGGATACTGATATGCAAATTGGCCTCTTCAGGGGACCAAAATGCCTTAAACTGTTTTCCTCAGAAAGTACCCCCAACCCCAAATAGGAAGCATCCGTGGTCACTATGGCCTTGGGCTATGGGAAGAATGAACAGACGGCCTTGTAGAACCTTATATGACCGAATCTACCACCGGAGATCTCTCTTGCATATGTGAGTGATTCGTAACACAGTTGACATGGGTTGGTGAAGTATAGGCCACTGTGTTGCTAGTATCCAGTGTAAAATCCTGGAAAATCTGGCTAAAGGTACTACTGTTATTGCCGCTGACAATGACCCTAGAGCTTGAAGGACCAAGCGAGCCAAAATCTTGGTACTGCACACTATTTTTCTGACCAGTGATCTTACAGTTTGAACTCCTGAAGGAGGCAGCGAAGCTATCATTAAGTTTGTGGTGAACAGTGCTCCTATGAATTCCAAATTCTGAGTCTGTCTATTTTTTTCCAAATCCAGGGTGGGTTTTGCAACAGCAGTCCTGCAAGGGCATACTACACAGCCCCAACTCTTCTTGACTGCCTACACTCATTCTTTAGCTTTGGGAATCAACCCAAGTGTGATGACTGCAACAGTGAAACACGAAGAACATAGTACAGTTGTGTACACTTATGATAAATGTAGATGTTAGAGTGTATTCACTGTTGCAGTCCTGGTTTCCCACCCTCCCGCCCTGTCTGTCTCTCCTTCTGTATTTCTCTTACTCACCCCTTACAGGGCTATTGTTATTTACTTTTTACTGGTGGTGTTTTTTCCACCATAACTTAGCTCCCTATTTGGGGGCTCCTGACATTTGGTGCAAGAAAAACTGATGTAATGGCGTCGGCTGCCTGTTTTTATACCCCTGACAACCTGACATCACTCCTGAAGTGACAGCAACCAACGCGGAAATACTAAGTCTCTGGTATTCGGGCCAACTGAGGGCTACCTGCAGGCAGATAACCCAAGTGTGATGACTGTAACAGTGAGACATGAAGAAACTCTGCAGAGTCAAACACTGCCCTAGCCTTAAAAAACAGAGGTAGGTGGTAATGCTTGGTAAAGTTATGTACAGAAGTCCAGGTGGCAGCTTCCAGGATGTCCCTGGTGGGAACTCCTCTGAGGAATGCTGTGTTGGGGAGGTTGCTCTAGTAGAATGGGTTTGAACAAACTTGGGGGGTGGTTCTAATACAATCTGTAGCAGAAATGGATACAGTGTGATATCCATATGGAAATGGTTTGTTTGGGAATGGGCTTCCCCTCTGCCCTTGGGGCAAAGCTGACAAGTAGTTGGTCTGTTTTCCTGAAGGGTTTAGTATGGTCCAGATAGTATCGGAGCTGTCTGTGCACGTCTAGTGAGTGCAGAATTCTTTCCCCCTTGTTTTGAGAGTTAGGAAAGAAGGTGGGTAGATGTATGGCCTGGTTGAGAGTTACATTAGATACCACTATGGGCATAAAGGAGGGATTAGTCCTCAGGTCGACCCTGTCTGCATGAAAAATGATCAAGGGCTCAATGGCCATCAGTGCCTGAAGTTCTGAAACCCTTCTGGCTAAGGTGATAGCTAGGAGCAAATCAGTCTTCCAGGACAGGTATCTTAGTTCTGTTGAAGCAGCAGGTTCAAAGGGTGTAAGGTTAGTTTTTTCCAAAACATAATTCAGGTCCCAGGCTGGAGTGGGTGGCCTTCTGGGAGGTCTGATATTAGAAGCCCCTCTGAGGAATTGTTTAATCAATGGATGGGAAGAACAGGGGCTGTTCTGTATCAAAATGAGCTGAAATGGCTGAGGTGTGGATTTTAAGAGGAGGAGAAGAGGCCACTATTAAGTAGCTCCACTAGGTAGTCCAGGTTAAGAGGGATGGAAAGTTGTGAGGTATTATCCCCTCTGGAATGGCTCCAGGAGCAGTATCTTTTCTATTTTTCTGAGTAAGATTTTCTGGTGCTGGGCCTTCCGGCCTCTGTGATAAAGTCTAGGACCTGTTTGCTTAACAGGGGTCTATTGTTTGCCTTTAGAGTATTAGCCATGCTGATAGCTTGATAGTCTGCAAGTCTAGGTGCAGCATCTCCCCCACCTCAGTTAAAAGGTCCAAGATCAGGAGAAGCTGCCTGGGAGGCTTAAGGTCAGGCTGCGCAGTAAGGGGTACCAATGTTGTCTGGGCCAATCTGGAGCAATGAGGATGGCCTTTGGTCTCTCCTTCCTTATTTTGATCAGTACCTTGGGAATAAGAGGCAGTGGAGGGAATGCGAACACCAAGAGGGTGTTCCAGGGGAAGGTCAAGGTATTCATCTTCCACACTAGGTGGTGATACTCCCTGGTACAGAATTTTTTCAGATGATTGTTGATATGCGAAGCAAAGTGATCCACCTCTGAAGTCCCCCACGCCCGAGTGCTTTGGAAAAAGATTTTTCTGTGGAACTGCCATTCATGGGGGTCCAGTAAGTTTCTGTTTAAGTGGTCTGCCAGGGTGCGGTTTATCCCTGATAGGTATTGGGCTATCAGGTGTAGTCCCGTGGAAGAGGCTGTCAGCCAGAAGTTCTTGGTTAGCCTGCATAAAGGGTAAGATTGGGTCCCTCCCTGTTTGTTGATGTACCACATTACTGTGGTGTTGTCTATTGTGATAAGGAGAACCCCTGGCTTGAGATGGGTTTTGAAGGATGTCAGAGCCTTTTGTACTGATATCATTTCTTTCTGGTTGATGTGTAAGGGAAGGTGATGGGGATTCCAAAGACCTTGGTTGCACCTGTCTTCTAGGTGAGTGCCCCAAGTTATGCCTGAGGCTTCAGTGGTAATGGTCTACCCGGTTGGGCAGAGGGTGAAGGAAAGACCATGGTTCTGGGCACAGGACACTGCCCACCAGAGAAACTCAGCCCTTATACAGGGGGGATCAGAGGGAGAGAGGTCTCTAGAGGTTGAGAGTGCTGACACCAAAGGTTCTTTAGGTACCACTGAAGTTTTCTCATGTGAAGCCTGGCCGGAGAAATTAGAATGATGCAAGATGCCATGTACCCCAAGGTTTGCAGGAACTTCCGCGCAAATGAGGTGACTTCTGGAAGCCATCTGGGTAAAATAGGCAGGAAGCTCTGCTTTTCTGGGGATAGGAAGGCCATTTGGGATGCTGTTTTCAGCAGTGCTCCCAAGAAAATGATCTTCCTGGAGGGCGTTTGCCTGGATTTCTTCTTGTTGGTGTACCCTAAGGAGGTTAGGAGGGTTTTGACAAATAGGATGTCCTTGAGAAGCTTTTCTTTACAATCTGCCTGAATGAGGCAGTCATCCAGATAAGGGTATAATTATATATTTTTCTGTCTGCAAAAGGCTATGGCTGGGGCTAAGCATTTGGTGAATACCCTGGGAGCAGCAGATAAGCCAAAAGGGTAGCACAGAGAACTGAAAGTGTTGTGAGCCTGCTCTGAAGTGAAGACATTTCCTGCAGGATTCTCAGATCTAGGGTAACTAATCAGGCATTTTTTGTCAGCTTAGGCAGCAGCTGCTGCAAAGTTAGCATTTTGAATTTGGGGACCACCAGGAAGGTGTTCAGAATGGATAGATCCAGGATGGGGTGACAAGTGGCCTCTTTTCTGGGAACCAGGAACAGTCTGGAATAAAAGCCTTTGCCTGTTTGATCTGAGGGGACAAGTTCTACTGCACCTTGGGATATGAGGGTTTGGACTTGTTTCAGTGCCTCTGCCCACTGATTTGGAGGCAAGTCTGGGTACCCTCTTGGAATTGGGAGTTTGTTGAAGGAGAAATTGTATCCCTGAAAAATTATCTTTAAGACCCTTTGGTCCTTTGTTACAGAAAGCCAATTTTCTTTGCAGAGGGAGAGCCTTCCTCCTAGTTTTTGGTGAGTGAAAAGAGGGGAGAGGGAGTCATTGAGAGTTTTTGCCACAGAGGGATGGCTTAGAACTCCCTGCCTTTGAAGTGGAAGTGGTCCACTGTTTCGTTCTCTGCTGTCCCTGGGATAGGAGTCTGGGTGGTCTGTCCCTGCAGGGCTTACCTTGACCCTGTCTGCTAAGTGCAGGAAAGGACCAGTGTTTTGAGGGCAAATTCCTGCTGAACCTAGGAGGTTGTACCTGAAGGAAATCTTTTACTGTTTGCATATATTTTGCTTTATTGTCCATCTTTTTAAGCACCTCTTCTGCTTTTACTCCAAACAAGCAGTCCTTATTGAAGATTTAGATTTGACATGAGCAGGGAGAGGTTGTTCCTTCAACCATGCATGTCTCCTAATGACAGATCCTGACATTGCTGCCCTGCTTGAGGCTTCTAGGGTGTCGTATCCACAGAGTAATGAGTGTTTAGCCACTTGACAAGTAGAGTGCAGTATTTCTGATAACTCTTTCAAATTGGCACAGTCAGGAATGGTTGAAATATTTTGTTTTAATAGTTCCAAAGTGTGTTGTTTATATTTTAACATGTAAAACTGACAGCTTAGTGCTCTGATAGCTAAGGTTGCAGAGGTGTATACTTTTTTACCCCATCTGTCCAAAGCTCTGGAGTTCTTGTCAGAAGGAATAGGATTCTTTGCAGAACTAGCCTTAGCTCCTTTTGGTCCCTCTGTAATGAACTCCAGGTCTGCAGGAGGATTTCTGTACAGGTATTTGTGAGAATCCAGTACTCTGTAATACCTGTCAGGTTTTCTGGGAGCAGGTGGGAGGGCGTCAGGAGTTGAGCTGGATTCATGGAAGACATCATTAACTACCGCTAAGATTGGAGGGATGGCCAAGGGTCTGTGCTGGGCTAGGTCTAGAAACTCTCCTAGTCTTTTCTTAGACTGAGGGAAGTCATGGGATTCCCAGTGGAAATGTTCCCTGAGGGTGTGAAGGGTTCCCCAAAGGAAAGATCTTCTGGTGAGGAGGCAGAAGGAATGGATTCCTCTGCATCTGAATCCTCATAAGCAGTCAGAGGTTGCTGTTCTTCTTCAAAATCTGAATAATCAGATTCCTCAGAATCCTGTTCTGTCAGTATTTCGGGAGAAAGGTCTCTCTTCCTTTTAGAACGTGCGTCATGACTACCCCTGATAGGGGTGACCAGATCCTCTGCCATTTTAAGCATCTGAGCTTGGGGTGGTGGAGCGGGAGTAAAATGGTGGCTAAAGGTAGTTTTCCTAGGTGTGACCTTGCTTCTAGTCCTAAGAGTATCCATCGGTCTGACAGAAACGGTAGTCGGAGAAGATGTAATTTTTTTGTCTAGATTCAGTAGTGCGAAAAACCTCCTCAAAGCCAGTGCCTGCATCGCGCCTCCGGACCCAACCAAGGCAGAGACAATGACTCAGAAAACAAAGATTCCTGCGGCATACCGGACTCCGAAAGTGTCTCAGTAGAGGCCTGCGAAGGCGTTGAATCAGGAATCAGGGTCTGCGAAGTCGCCTCACTGAATTCCAGAGAACTATCTGCTTAGTGGTAGAGTCATCAGAAGGCTTAGCCTTGTGTGGTCTGCTTTATCTTTATCCTTATGTTTTTTCGGAATGTCTACGGATTGTTGGCTGGCGGACATCATTTCGGAATGCGAAGACAGAGGATGAAAATACCTGGCTACAATAAGAGTTCTATGACTAATGGTTCTTGAGTTAAAGATGGCACAGAACAGGCAACGGGGGACTTGGTGTGGTATTTGCTTTCCACAGGCGAGACAATTGTTAACTTTTTTCAGACACCGGTTAGTGCAAGAAAAAAGGATCCCCATCGGGGTACTTAGCTTTAGACGTTTTCAGCTGTAATTCAAACTCTGGTAGCGACCGACTGGCACACTTGTGAACTGCTTCTGCTATGGGCTCCACGGCAAGGAAGACTGATGTAATGGCGTTGGATGCCTTCCTTTATAGCACTGACATCAGGCAGCAAGCGGCAGCAGCCGACGCAGAAAAACATTGGTATTTGGGCCGGCCAAGGGCTACCACAGCAGGGATAACCCACAGGTGATGACTGCAACACTGAAACAGGAAGGACATTGGACCTCCTGACCTGAAGGGGTAGCAGCCAGTAAGACACCCATCTTAATCTGAGTCGAATCTTCCTCACTACTCTTTCCACATCTTCCTCCATCAACCTCCTGGAAGAACAAGTGGAAAACTCCTGGAAGAACAAGTGGAGATAATAAGATGTGGACCTGGGTCTCTCCAATAAAGGTGAAAGCACCCTTGATAGTACTGGATTCCACAGAAGGTGAATATCTAATTCTATATAATAAAATAACATTGGATCTAGTAAGGCTGGAAGCAGTCAGATCTGACGCTTTTTTCACTGGATCAGAGGAAGCCAGATCCGGTAATTATTTTCTTTTTTGGATCCAATGGTGTGGTCGGATCTTTCTTCGTCCTTTTTTGGATGCCTCCGAAACTGTAGACGCTGTAGAAGGCTTCAGAGAACAAGATTTTGATTGGTCTCCAGATAAAGCTTCTCCAAAGGCTGAAGGAAGTAAGCTTTTTAAGATCAGTTTGTTCTTTCTTTCAACAAGAGCTCTGGGGTTAAATCCTTGACATACGAAGCAATCTTCTGGAAGATGCAAGGGACCTAAACAGTACACACACACAGTGTGAGCATCAGACAAGGGAAGTTTGTGCCCAAACTTAACACATTTTTTAAATCCTGTAGGGACTTTTTCTGTCACTACTGATAACCGACAATCACAGCCAAACTAAGAGGAAAAAAGCTAGATTTTTTTTTTAAGGGCATTAAAGTAAAAGAAAAATACCAACAATGCTATTGATGAGTAAAGCTACACCAACTGCAGAGAGGAAGATAAATACTAATGACAGCATTCAAGACGTTCTAACTGTATGGAAGTTGTGAAAATAAGAAAATAATAACAATAGTACTTTGGAAGTGTACAAATGCACAGAAAGGTAACGGACAGACAAAAAGCTTCAAATATTAGCTGAAATATAAAGAGGAAGAAATTATTTAAATTTTAGAATTATGACACTTATCTGTTCGAGAGCTGAGGTCAATTAGGTCTTCTACGTAAAGCGGCAAATGAGAGCTGAGGTACTTAGGGTTGGTGCATTATGGTAAGGGAAAAGCTTGAAAATTTTTTGGTTGCCACAAGCTTTAGCAACAGCCGAGTTGGATGCAAAGATTAGATCTGAACCTATCAGTTGAGAACAGAATGAAAATTGACATAATCAGATCTTATTTTAGTGTACTTAGTACAGATGAAATGCTTCATCCAAACACCTCACAAGACTTCATCAGAAACAATCAAAGAAACCTGATGGTAATTAAGATTGAGAGATGACAAATGCACAGGTTTAAATGGAGTAATTAATATATAGTAAAAGGTTGAAAAAATAGTATTTAAGAATATTATATTTAGTTCTTATCTTTGAACCATACAGTTTTCGAATGTGTCAAGTGATTATATCATGTGCTTTTAAATTGTATACAAGATGTTTTTAGAAATTTACTGTTTCCAAGAAAGTCCTGTCAGGTGTTTTGAATGAAGTGTTTTATCGGTACTAAGTATGCCAAGATAATTTTTTTTAGTTCTGGTGTGAAACTGCCTTATTTTTCACTTCTTCAGCAGAGTGTTTTATTTTTGGTTTCGTAGTTTTTAACCTTTTCTTGAGCTGCTGCATGAAAAACTGAAATGTAACTTTGCAGAATATGATTTCCAGGATCTCTTTTTTTTTTTTTTTTTTTTTTTTCATTCTCTATATACTCATTTTTGTATCTTGTATGTGATAGTTAACATTTGCTGTTTTGTTTGTATGGTATGAGATGTAAAATGTGTTAACTGTCAAGCTTTCCTCCCTGGGCCTGTTTTGAAAAGTGGCCTGTTATGGCCCAGTCTTATTTTCCCAGTAGACAAATGCTAATAAAATAAATAAATTTACATTTAAGGAGGGTGTTGTAAAATTAGTCCTTATCGTTTTCGTTTTAAAGGTTAGACCCACTTTCTGTGCTCTAGATTTAAATTTCCTTTCTTTTTGCTTGACTACGAATCTCCATGGAGTTTTTGTCAACTTCCACAGCACCTTAAGTCATGTCCATCTTTATCACCCTAACCTTTATCAGCAGATATTACAAAAAACTGATGCAATGAGACAGCTTGCTTTTGCAAATTTACATTTTTCCATCACATATCAGCTGTCAGCTTAGAACATTCAGAGATATTATCCTGAACTACGTTAATGACATTGGCATATTGTATTTAATTAACCTGATCTTTTGAGACCTTATAAGGATTTTTCAGAAGAGCAATCCACTCATCTATGCCTTTCAATATTAAGCTTAGAACTGCCTATATTTCACCACAAAGCCCCCCCCCCCAAAAAAAAAAGGTTTAGTGACCTGAATATTTTACAGAACATTTATTCATATAACACTAGGCAAATGTGTTACTTTTGGTTGAGCTGACTTTAATATAGCAAAAAACGCCCATCCCCAAGTCAATAAATGTCTCACCATAACCAGACTGAACAAAAAATTTCTCACAATGGAGAGAAAAAGGAAGAATGCCTTAATTTTCCGATTCAGAACTTTAAAGCTACACAGTTATTTTAAATTTAGTCTGAAAATCATTATGTAGTAAAAAATTATAAGGAAAGTCCTGTTGTTATTGCTTAAAACTTACAAATGAATGGGCAGCATCATAAGTTGCTAACGATAATTCAGCAAATGGTTCATTTCCCAAATGTATCAGAGCTTTTACATTCCTATAGTTCAATCCTAAAGGAAGCAGTATAGAGGCTTACAATTAAAATACTGTGGCTCACAATTCTGTAGTTGAGAATGTCAAATGACGTCTTTGTGAATGATCAGTTTGTGGAGTTGTTGAATGTCTGAAGTTGAAACAGCTGAAATAATGGCCTAGTCACAAATTTAAATGGTGTGCTTTAACATCACGTCAAGGACTGGATATGGGTACATGCCATACAATGTCGAATTCGACACTGTTGACATTTACTGTGCATTTGCGACAATCCAACTTTCGGAAACATACAATTTCGGCCTTGCGGTTCAATTTTTAATTTGAAAACTATTTTCATTTTCGACATTATAACAGTAAACAGTCTGTCTATAGATTATTAGTTTTCTATGCATAATTCTCACAACAGGTTAGTGAAACTCAAAGGAAGATGAGCAAGAAGCACTCCTTGTAAGTCCTGTAGCAGCATCAGAATATGACTTCAGTGCTCCAGCACTGCAGTGGAAGGTCTCATCTCTCCCCTCTTGATTCATAGTAGTTTCTTCTGATAGTGTTACACTACTAAACAACCTTGAAGAGGAAAGCTGAAAAATAAGTTTGCATCGCTCTACAGCATCTCCCCAGGAAAGTGGATTTAGTTCTAGCTCTTCCATCACTGAGTAAAACAGAATCCTCAAGACCACCTTCTATAAGTTTTGTGATATGAACAGTCATTTGCAAGCCACTGCCATTTGATCTGCTTTCCACATCTATTACAGCTTCCATTACACTCATGGTACAAGTTAATATGCTCCCCTACAGTCACAGTGTAAAAGTTCTCCAAAGCCCTGACCAAGTTTCTCCTAGTAAGGATGAACACCATTGCAGGACTACTCAAGCCCACTAACCAGGTGAAATAAGCATAAACAAAAGACAAACTATCACATTTGGATTTACTTATCATATAAGCCGCAAGTCTAGCCATTTCTTCAAAGATGACTTTATCCCTGTGAAATCTAATGTTGATCTTGAGCCTGTGAATATACTGATGCAGGCTGTGCATGCACCACTGCTATGTATTTAGGTTAAAAACTTCCACAAGTAGAGTTGTGCTTGTAAGCAGACACCTCTAATATAATTCTATTTTACTTAAAAGAACAGGTTAAACAGTATGCAAAATGGTTACACTGGTCAAAGTTAAGCACACTAACAAGTCAGAAAGCTACAAGTGAATCCCCAGTAACATAAGACAATTTGGAAGTTGAGTAGCTTTACTGTTAAACTAATTTCACCTCAAAGATCTTCTGCTTTTTTAAGTACATCACCAAACTGAGCTCTTTTCTTCAGGGAGGGTCATTTCAACAGTAAACCCCTACATTTGGGTAGCATCCAAAGCAGCACTTTTAACCCTTGAAGGTGGATAGTTAAAGATCCCCTGGAGCATAGCCATGCCAAACCTTCTCTTACTCTTCAACTGAACTGACAGTTGATACTGTTTTATAAAGGACAGTAGTCCACTTTAACAGCCTTTAGTACATCCAGACTGGAAACATGTATAAAATCAGTTCACAAGTAATGACCATGCAAGTGAAATTTAGTTCCTACATAGTCTTGTGTTGTTTTTTGTTGCATTTATAATAACAGAAAACAACAAAAATTGGCTAGCCACTTTGGCAGGGTTTACCTGGTGAGCATTAGTGCTTCTTTCCCTTACATGATGGGTTTGGACAGATGGTCCATCTTTATGAAATGAGATTAGTTTTCCCAGTATGGTACCTCAGCTGTTTGTGAATACCAAAATATTTAACAAATTCTCTCCATCATAAAGTTTCAGATCTCAAAAAGACTAAACTTGCCTTTAGACTGCTGTAGCTGTAGAATTCCTTTAAGGAAACTTCTAACAGCAAGCTTATCAGCTATCTTCTGAAAAGGCATATTTCTGCAATCTCAGCACGTCTTCTCATCTTAATGGGGGAATCTAGACCTTTAGAAAAAGTCCAAATTACAAGTATTTTAGATTTCTGAAGGTATGATTTCCAATTATTACGTCTTCTTGCATTTGCAAGAATGTCAAGCAGTTTTGATAGGAAAACAAAATACATTAAGAAATCTGAATTCTAGTCTCTAGACTGGCTGATTCAGAAGTTTGATACCGGGATGAAGAATTCTGCCCTGCTGAGCTCAGAATTATTGTAAAGCCAGCTGCGTGTTTCTGTAGCAGAACTACATTTGTAGGTGGATGTTCAGATAGGCTACAGCTATTACCATGTCATTCTTTGCCCTGCTATGCCTCAAGAAAAAACATTTTCAATCATAAGAAAACCATTTTCAATTGTTAAGATTAGGGAGAATACAGAAATCAAGCACTACTAATCCCATGTGGTGTCTACTCAGACTGTTTTGTGTTGGGTCAGAAAACAACATCTTGGAAGCTACTAGCTAAAATTTAAGGCAAATAAGTCCACCTTTTGAATGCTCCACAGATTCATTACTTGTTGGATAGCTGCAGGTTCCATCTGCCATTTGAAAGCCAGTGATGGTAGTCTACCAGTAATTTTCCCTCAAGTCATCGTCAGGTAATGTATGGAGTGGCTCTCCAAATGTTTAATACTCTGAGGCCTCCATGTGTGTAATTTTTCAGAAGAAACGACAATCCCTGAAATTACTTACATCAGAGACCTAATGTATTGCCTCAAACTGCACATTGAAGGTCATGTCTTAAATGAGGTTCCAACTGTTTTTCCTACTTCTCAAAAAAGTACAGTTTTGTACCTACCATAAATGTAGATGTTCGAGGATCTACATTGCTGCAGTCATAACCTGTGGGTAGTCCGCTGTCCTCGGTCGGCCCGAATACCAAAGAGCTAGTCTGGCGTCGGTCATAGTCGCTCAGAGCTGACGTCAGTACGTAGTAGTACTTAAGCGCATGACCGACGCCATATCCTCAGTCTTTCTTGCCCCAGATGTCAGAAGGCCTAGAATAAAAAGGCCAGAGCCAAAATAGTAAACACCCAACCACCACCAGTGTGGAAATAAAGAATATCCCCAAAAAGAAACACAGCAACCCTAAACTATAGAGGGGAAGGAGGGAGGGAAAATAGGACTGCAGCAATGTAGATCCTCGAACATCTACATTTATGGTAGGTACAAAACTGTACTATGTTCTTCGTCTCACATTGCTGCAGTCATAACCTGTGGGTAGAATCCCAAAGCAAAGGAAAAGGGAGGCTGGTAAACTAAATGGCATTAGGAGCTGCTAACATGCCCTGTAAAACTGCAGTTGCAAACCCAGCCCTGGACTTGGAATAAAGAGGGAGATGGTAATGCTTAGTAAAAGTGTGTACTGAACTCCAGGTAGCTGCCTCCAAAATATCCTTAGTAGCTACACCCCTCAAAAAAGCAGTAGATGTGGCAGTAGCCCTAGTAGAATGAGGTCTGATCCCAGCAGGAACATTCTTCCCATGATGAGAATAACAAAAAGCAATACATTGACCAATCCACTTTGAAATATTCTGCTTTGAAACAGCTTTCCCTTGTGAACCCAAAGCAAAAGAAACAAATAACTGTTGAGTCTGTCTGAACTCCTTAGTTCTGCTCAAATAGTAACGTAACTGCCTGTGGATATCCAAAGAATGCAAGACTTTTTCCCCCTTATTTTGGGGGTCAGCATAAAAAGTAGGCAAATGAATAGACTGGTTCAAGGCCACACTAGAAATCACTTTAGGCATAAAAGTAGGGTTAGTACGCAAAGAAACTATATCCTTATGGAATATCAGAAAGGGTTCAACTGCCATGAGTGCCTGCAATTCAGATACCCTCCTAGCAGAAGTAATGGCCAACAAAAAAGCAGTCTTCCAAGACAAAAACTTCAACTCGGACGTAGCTGCAGGTTCAAAAGGAGGTAAAGTAAGCTTCTCCAACACAAAATTGAGATCCCAGGAAGGAGTAGGAGCTCTACGTGGGGGTCTTACATTTTTGCCCTCTAAGAAATTGTTTGAACAAAGGGTGAGAAAATAAAGGAGGGTCACAATCATAGTGAGCAGAAATGGCTGCAGCATGAACCTTCACAGAAGACAATGACAAACCCTTGTCCAGTAATTCAGTAAGATACTGTAGTGCAAAACTCAAATTAGGTACTGAAACATCAAAGCCCTTTGCTGTGCTCCAAAGAAAAAATCTCTTCCATTTATCAGCATAAACTTTTCGAGTACTAGGCCGCCTGGCTTCCAAAATGACATTTAAAACCTGTTGAGGAAGCTGAGACCCCACTGGCTCTAAAACAGAATACGCCAGGCTGTTAGATGCAGGGACTGCACCCTGACATTGAGAAAATGATTGTTTGACTGGGATAACAAATGAGGAATCTGCCATCCGGATAACTGAGGCAAGAAAAAACAAAAATTTCCCCAACGGGGTACTTAGCCCAACTTGGTCTTCGGTCTGAAACTCGATAAATGAAAATTTCAGAATGCCGAACGGCACTTGCAAACGCTGCTTCTGCTTCGGACCACGCGGCAAGAAAGACTGAGGATATGGCGTCGGTCATGCGCTTAAGTACTACTACATACTGACGTCCGCTCTGAGCGACTATGACCGACGCCAGACTAGCTCTTTGGTATTCGGGCCGACCGAGGACAGCGGACTACCCACAGGTTATGACTGCAGCAATGTGAGACGAAGAACATCTTCAGTTTGAATAGACTGAGCCTCTAGGAAGGCTAATGCTTTAGCAGGGCTTAACACACACTTTCTGTAGTCTATGGCGATGAACAAAGTCTGGAACAGGGTAATATTCTACATAGCTGCTTGAACAACTGTCAAGCAGTCATCCAGGTACGGGAAAATAGCAATTTGCTGGTACTTTAAATGTGCATAAACTATGCTCAAGCACTTGGCATGTACTCTCTGCACTATGGAAAAATCACGTGGAAGATTCTCAAAGTGAGACTTAGTAATCTAGAATTTCAAATATTTTCTTTGGAAGGCTTTTATAAGGGTATGCACACTGACATCCTTCATGCCCAGGGTTTTAAAATAATAATTCACTGCAAAAGGCAAAACAGTTCCTTGGGCCACTATTTTGTGGAATGTCAGTGGATCATCAGGTAGCACACAGCCCTTACTGCTGTAAGACAAGAAGGTTGCGAGGTCTATTCCCAATCTGAGTGACTGGACTTTTCACATTTCAGTGTAACATTAGGGGAGCTCACTCCCTAGGATGTCATCCTTTGGATGAGATGTTAAAACAAGATCCAACTTGCTCAAGTTAGTGGTAGCTCAGATGGATACCAAAGAACAAGAAAAAAAGAACAAGCTCTGTGTTGAGGGTAAGCACCCCCCCCCCAACGCACCGCCACACTCCCTTTTAATTATATATAGAAACTCAGTTTGGGAATGGGAAAGAAAAAAAGGAAAACAGTCCCTGCTCTAGTGCAAGCCTGGGTAACTACAAAGACAGCTGTTCAATGAATCTGCATTTTGAATTTTCAGGTTAGTCTTTGGTGTTTAGATATACATAGGTAGCCCCTAAGAGAATATAGGAATGCTTGGGACCCCCAGCCAGTCCTTTCCCGCAGATATGGTCGGCGGGGCAAAGAGATTTGTTAGGGGTATGCCTCTGGTAGTAGAGTCTGAAATATTGTGAAGCCTCTCATAATGCTTTGGACCAGTAAAAATCTGAAATTCAGTAGAGAAGATGACACAAGCTACCTGCTCAAGCCTGAGGCAAGTCCAATGAGGTTCATCCTAGGTTCCCAACATAATACATGACCCAACAAAGTTAGACAGCCTTTAGAAATACTGAGGGTTAGGTGGAAACCTTGGTTCATACCCGCTTGTAGGAGTAGAGAGTAGTGCCTAACAGACTTGTAAGGGGCAGGCTTCTTGCCATTGGTTCTAAAATACTGCCAAGTCAAATGGAGTACAGTGGACTAGTAAGATGAAGCGGAAGAGAGGGGGATCTACCTGCCTGAGGCCAAAGAGTTCCATAAGGTTGGCCCATGTTGGAGGGTTCATCTCCTATGAAAGGCCAGATGGCATACATGGTTCAACATGATTAGAAAGCTTCCAAGAGTTATGTGAAGATGGGTGGTGTCACATATTCATAAATCAATGAGCCCACACTCTAAATGACCAATGCACTGGTCTCTGCACATGTTTGACATGCAGCCCTTGAGCATCATCCCTTCAGTTACTCATTGCTTTCCTGCTATAAGTCTATACATGTGGTAGTCTGAATGAGAGAATCTACCCACCCTATGCAGAAGACAGTTCTGCAAGGTCACTCTGTAGTGCAGTGTTTAACATGAATAGCAGTCTGCAGGAATTACAGCAAGACAGGTGGGAATTACAGCAAGACAGGTGGTGGTCTATCACTGATAGTACAGTGTCGACTCTAGATGACTGCTGTACCAGTCTCTGCATTGGGCCTCATTCTTTTTATGCTTTAATACTTTCTTATTGGAAGTCTGCATGCTGATCTCATAGGCTTGGGATGCCTCCCTTGGGCCTTATTCTTCTCCACATACACTAAAACTGCCAGAACCTCATCTCACCCACTGTGCAATCTGTCTGACCATCTGCCATTATTGAAGAGCCCCCATTGATAGTCTCTCAGTGCACTGGATCAGTTTAGTTACTCAGACACTGTGAAGTAAATTCCATACTCCCCAACAATTAAGACAAGAAAGAGAGATGAGCCCAGGTTATAGCAAAAGGGTCCTGTCATGTATCATGGTGCACCCTAAGTGTCTGCAAGCTCTCTCTCTCTCTGGTAAGTCCACCCTTGTGCAGGTGTTTCATATTTCTATCACAATGCTTCACAAAGTTCACTCATCACAACCCTGCAGCTATCTGGGGAGCAGAGCTGGCCTCTGACTTGCACATGGGATGTCTCACATGGGAATAATATCCCTTTGCAGTGCAGCAGACATTTCTATGTTCCCTGCCAAAGTTCTTCTGTTTGGAAGGCTGTGCCAGTGGCATATGCTCTTCTCAAAGATTAAGCCATGCAAGTCTGATAAACATATGGTATGATGAAACTCCATGTGGCTCATTAAATAATATACAATTCCCTTGATTGTTATGGATAACTGATAATTCTAGAGATAATACAAGTTCTGACTTCTGGTGCATTTATCAAACCAAAACCAAGCTGGGTCCAAGACAGGTAGATTTTTTTGCAATAGGTAAACTCAAGCTAAATGTGTGTCTTCCTGGTGGAGACAGAAGATCCAATGGTTGCCTGTCAGCTTTTGATGGCACTGTCAGTTTTTGATGGCACTGTCAGTGTCTACCATGATGACCATCATACCTTTCAACCTGGAAACATCAAAAATCTGGACAAGGCCCATGAAAAATAGGTACAAATCTGTACACCGATTAATATAAATTAGCATACATAATTATGTAACTCTACCCACTCCAATGGAATTATGGGATACCAACTTTCAAACAACCTGAAGAACAGGCAACCATAATATGGCACTAGAATCCCCCTGCAGCCATTCCAATGTCCCATTACCTGCTATTTCACCTCATTTACCATAAACACTAATGTGCATACTGCTTTACTCTACAATGATTATTTGGATTTTATTTTTACATTTTATAGCATAATGCACGAACACTAATAGACATCTGCTAAACAAAGCAATACTGTCTCACAATGAAAATAGACATAGCATTAAAACTTCTCTGCCCTTGAAACTCACATTCATTGAAACAGCATTGAAACCCACACCACATCCAAAGAAAATTAATCTGGCCAGTGGCAGATAAAGATTACCTTTGGGCAGTTTTCAAATCATAGGCCCCTTGCACACAAAACAAGAAACATACATGTGTTATTTGATACACCTTCCTGGCTTTATTAAATTATACTCCTTGTATAATGCAGCACACTTCTTAGACTTACAGTGCATTTTAAATTTATTGTTTGAACATTTTTTCCAGTAGGCAATGAAACAAAATGAACTAATGACAAACTGCCTAGTTCAGAACATTTCCATCATAAAAGTCTACTTCCACAATATGTGTGTGTGTGTGTGTGTGTGTGTGTGTATATATATATATATATATATATATATATATATATATATATATATATATATATATATATATATATATATAGGTTCATAGGTTCATACTAGGCTATCTGCCCAAGGGCATTTATAAGCCTAGCCCATAGTTATTTGGCTTTCGCCACCCCTTTAGTTTGAATAAAACTATGCCTATTATATTTTGCTGTGCCTCTGTCAAGCAGTGACACTGAAGTAATCCCTGGGGTATATCTGCGATCCCCCATCCATTGGTCAAGATTCCTCTTGAACAAGGCCAGCGAGGTGCTCTGCCTCACATGTACCGGGATTTTGTTCCACAGCATAGGGAGTCTCTGGGTGATGAATCTGTCCCTCCAGCATGTTCTATTAATAACCGTGTCAAGGTTTAAGTCTCCCGCCCTTGTGGTTCTGAGGGATCTAGATTTTTTGAGGTGAAGCATATTCATCAAATCAGGGTTTGACATGGCCTTATATGTCAGGCACAGGTCACCTCTGAGCAAGCGGTATGAGACTGAATAGAGCTGGAGTTCTTTCAGTCGGGCAGCATAAGACATATTTTTGAGACCCTTTATCCTTTTGGTGAGGAATTTTGGGGCCCTTCCCAGCTGCGGCAGGTGTCTGGACAGATACATTCGAATGGGGCATTGTACTCAATCATAGGTCTAATGAGTGATGAGTACAGGGGCGATGACCTCCCTTGATCTAGATGTGAATCCCTTCATGATCAGGTGGGCAATGTAGAAGGTTTTCCTAACTACTTTAGCAACATGAGTGTCAAGCGAAGGTTACTGTCAACCTGGGTCCCCAGATCCCTGATGACTTCTTCTGTGCTCAGTGGATTGCCACCTATATGGTAGCTAGGGGTAACCTTGTTTTTCCCGAAGGGTATGACTATGCATTTCTTGGCATTTAACTTTAGGCCATGGCTCTGGCACCAGTTATCCGTTTCTGTGAGGCCCTTCTGAAGGATATCTGTGTCAGATGTTTTTCGACTATGGCCCAGTTTGCAGTCATCTGCAAACTTTGTCAGCCATAACCCTCCTGTGTTTGCTTGTACTTCAGAAAAGTAGATGCCGAACAAGAGTGGACCCAGGACTGAGCCCTGTGGGACACCACTTGTGACAGGCTTTGAGTCTGACATGGCTCCAGCAACTCTGACCCTGTGGGTTCTGTCACTTAGCCAGTTTGCAACCCATCTTGTGATGTATGGGTTTACATTCAAGCTGATGAGTTTTTTGATGATACCTGAGTGGGGTATTGTGTCGAAGGCCTTTGCCAGGTCAAGGTAGGCTGTATGGACTGCCTTTCCCTCATCAATGGCCTTGGTGACTGTCTCGAAAAAGTCAACCAAGTTTAAAAGGCATGATCTGCCTTTGACAAAGCCAAACTGGGTTGGATCCAAAGTCTGCAAGTTCCCTATGTCTTTATTTATGAGTTCCATTATGATCCTCTCCATGGCTTTGCAGATAAGGCTTGTCAAGCTAATGGGACGGTAATTTCCAGGGTCGGTGGAGGCACTGCCCTTGTGAAGTGGGACCACAGTCGCTGTGCGCCACTCCTTGGGTACGTATCCTGAGGTGAGGCTAAGATTAAACAGCTGTCCTAACTGCGGGTTTAATTCCTCATTGAGTTCATGGAGCACACAGCCGGGGACACCATCCGGTCCCATGGATGCTGTGTTTTTTGCTTTGGAGAGAGCAGTTCTCACCTGGGCATTGGAGATGTTTGGGGGGCTACAATCCTCTGGTATAGATATCTCTCCTTTTGGGGAGGGGGAGAAGTTTGCACTGAACTTGTCAGCCAGTATGTTGGCAATGTGTGTAGGTTCAGTAATCTTCACATCATTTTGAACTAATTCTGAGCATATCTGGGAGTTTCCTCCTAGGTTTCTAACATAGCTAAAGAAGGCCTTATGATTGTCTTTTTGAATCCTTGGCGATTTTTCTCCAAAAATTTGCCTTGGATGATTTTATGAGAGCTCTTAGTTTTTACTTATAATGATCAAAGGTGTCTTACCTTTCAAGGATTTTGCTCTATCTTGTAGTAGCTTCCTCCTTTTGTTGTAGAGCTTGTTTATGGCTGGGGTCCACCAGACAGGACGCTTGCCTTTGGTACAAAGAGTCTTAGTTTTGTTTGGGATTGCCTGATCCATGCAGTCCTGTAGGTGCTGGTAGAAGGCATTTGTAAGTGATTCAGCGGTTTGAGTAATGTTTACCACTGGCTCAGGGGCCTTAAAGGAGACCACACTAGTTTTTAGAAGTGTGAAGTCGGCTTTTGAGAAGTTTTTCACTGTGGTCTTTTTGTTTCAGGTGGGGGCGGGATGAGGACCTCCAGCGAGATTAGTTTATGATCTGATCTCACCAGTGAGGGGTATACTTCCGGTGTTGAACATTGTGATCCCATGTTCGTGATGATGAGATCAAGTATGTTTTCTCCTCTTGTGGGGATGGTGACTAGTTGTTCCATGGCATTTGAGTTTATGAACTCCAGGAACCTTTGGGCTAGAGTGTTTGGGCTTGAGTAGTGTTCCCAGTCTATATTAGGGTAGTTGAAGTCACCTAGTATGATGGTGTTTGGAGATACATTTATATATACCATATATAAATATATGTGATGTATGTAATATGTGATATATGATACATATATATATACCATAAAGGATGCTAGCAAGGATCAGCAGGACTTTCAAGGGCAACTGGCCTCCCATAAGGTGTTGTTTCACACACCTTGAAAAAATCCGTGAGACACTCCCCCCCCCCCCGTGCATAAGAAAGCATCTCTACAATCATTACAGGCAATCCTAATCTCTTGTGGTGTTAGGCCAGGAACTCAAAGCTGAGTGCTTTGACACCACACCTGTGAAACCTCAGCTGTCAGGAAGTTCTGTTCATTGGCAGTGCCACTGAATCAGATTTCTATGCCTGCATGGGGATGAGACAAAACCCATGTAAGTGGTGTATCCCTCAGGTTGTGTTCCAATGAAGAATGCAGACAGCACCTTGAAGTACAGTGTTATACATGGGGCTATGCTCATCTGAATGATGTCGGTGTCTTCAAGCCCCATAGGGTGTCCCCCCTTAAGAGATGGGAGTGTCACAGAGGATGGGCACTGGGTCCCCATCTTCTTCACAGCAACACAAGGAGAGAGAAGCCTGTGCCCCTCACCGCCATAAGTTAAGAGAAGGTGTGACAGTGGTCATTTCCCAAGACACCAGAGCAATGGACAGGGACATTGTTGTGGGCGTAACATGCATCTCAAGGGAATGGGTCAACCCCTCCTGCCTGCCTTACCAGGAAACTCGGAGCTTTTATGGTGCATCTCCAAGGAAGAAATGTGATCAATGGTGACAGTCTTATCTGAAGCAGTTCTCCCACTTCAGATAGAGGCAAAGGGGAATCCACTTTCCCAGAGAGATCAAAGAGACTCCACTGCTACACATTTCAGTCCCCAGATGAAGGGACTAGACCCCATCCATTTACTTCTGAAAAGTTTCATGTCCTCTCAAACTCTGAACAGGTTTTCAACCTTCACTTATGCAACTTTCAACATATCATTCCGATGCCACACTTAAGCCTTAGAGAGAATTTACTATCCACTCTGAGCTGCGTTTGCTAACATTAAGACTTCAGAAATACCTAATCTTGGCTCATCAAGTAATGTTTCAGACCTCACACTATCCATAGGCTAAGCTTAGATCACAAGAACTTGGGACCAAGGTGGCATCTGGGAAGCCAATCTTTGGTGGTGGTTTACCATTTGACTGCCCCCTCCACTCTTGTTGGGAATCCTTTATCCTGAACACAAACTATGGGTGACTATGGCAGGGGATGCCTCTCCTAAGACAGCTTGGCGGCTGGTCCCATGACAAACTCCTCGTCCTCTGCAGTGCCTATGCCCATAACTAATGCCCCACGTGACTTTGTTGGCTTGGAATACAACTTCATATCAAGGGTGGCAACTCAGTGACTTTATATTACTTTAAGGAGGAAAGGTAACCAACAAGGATTCCCTTAACCGTAAAGAAAGACGGGAATAGCCCAGTGCTAAATCTGGACCTAACAGCTGGGCATGGGAACTGTAGTGTCCAAATGTCTGCTTCCCATGTGCTATTTAAGGGCTTACGTCCTTGCAATCAATAGTCAGCCTGGGAATGATGTGAGACGGACAGCACCTGCTGACATGCCAGGATCAGATCTTCTCAGTAATGCATTGCTCATCAATGCAGCCCAAAGTGGGTGGTAAACTCCAAGATTAAACATTGGCACAGGATAGATAGTTGACAAATCAGGTAAGGGAAAGCCAAAAGGAACCTTTAAAAGAGTTCAAGAAAGGAGAAGCAAATGGATGTGGTCTGCGCAGCCCACCAGCAGGATTAAACTTGGCAGCTGCCTCACCTGCCCAGAAGGCGCCACCCTTAGCAAATTTCTGCTATGGCACTGTGCAATTACTAGCTTTGGGGTGGCTGGGAAATACAGTAGAAAAATGTCTCCAATCCCAAGATGACAGCGCTACGTCTGCTTCAGTTATCTTACTTTGTCTCGGAGTCAGGATATCTATTAATAATTTAGCAACTAGTTCCCCACAAAATGTGCAATGTACTACAAAAGACAGGTACTCCTCACTGATCTTGCAGCTGGCAATCCCTGGCCAGCCGCGGATCCTTTGCACTATATCATTACATTTAGAGAGGATTCTAACTTGGAGGTGTTCAGTGATCATCTCCCCCCAGATAGGAGCTTTGCAGCACTGGCTCCTTGGTCAAGTGCATGCACCAGTCGGTCTGAATCAGAGTTCATATTGTACTGAGTGGGATAACTATTGCAACAGCAGCAGTCACCTATAGAGTAAAACTAATTCATTTCACGATGGTCTAAACTCAACTCATATTTCCTTGTTAATGGGTTAACAATCCAGTGTTTGTTTAATTCTGCTTCACAGTGATGGGAAGAGCTGACAAAGTCAGATATTGAACCTGGGCATCACAGCCCCTATGGCAAAGAGAAAGAACAACAGACTGTCAAACACAGAACCAGAAGAGAGGGTGGCTGAGCATCCACTCATTCCAAAAAAGAAGACAAAGGTAGCCGGGTTTTGAATCTAGCCCTTAAAGAACTAAAATGTTAGGTGAAAGACAGGTCAGCATCTTGTAGAAATGGAGGCTGAGTGAAAGTCTAAGGTTGGACCTCATTTATTCCCCAGTGTTGATGGGATGTCACAGTGCAAAAGATTCTAGACTGGAAGGTTGTGAGCCATAGGCCTCTGAGTGGCACATCTGTCAAACCCTGACTTTGAGGTACAATGTGGTGGAGACGCAGGGTGCAGAACACCTGCCTCGGAGTTAAAGCCTCTAGGTGAGGAATTGGGGGTCGGTACCAGCATCATGGAAGCTCTGAATAAGCACATCAGAGGTCCTCCTGTTATGGGAAGTTCCATGAAGTTGGACAGAAACAGAGCTGCTTCCCTGGAAATCTCTAGGGCATAAATGATCAGACATTTTTAGGCACACTCTAGGAGATGCAGAAGTGGATGGGACACACAATCAACAGTAAGCAGCTGGAGAGAGAGCAAGCGTGCTCTTGTTTTGTCAGAAACAGCATCAGAGAGGGGTTTGTGGAAATGAAAAACTGAAAGGAAAGCTGTAATAAGTGACCAATAGTGTGAACTCGAGCTTCGCCAAGAGAGGGTCAACTGCTGGAGCCTCCCACTCAGAAGTCATGGGCCCCCGAGAAACTTGCTTCCTTTGGAAAATCAGGATGAAAATGCACTTATTCCTTAGCTGACAAAAGTTCCATGAGGACGAGTAAAATCAGAACGTCAACCTCCCTAGCAGAAAGGGCATGAGAGATCCAACAAAACATAAGGTTTCTATGGGAGGGTCAGTTGAGACCCTCAGACTGTGCCCATCCACAATAGTAGGCATTTCCTCTGGGCCTCCTGAGTGGAGGCAACCTTTCTAGCTCCATGCAAGTCCAGAAGGGACCACATTTCTCACATACTGTGGACCTGGAAGAGCTGCAGCTCGGGCCTCAGGGCAGTCTCTCCCTTGGAAGTCTCAGACCATCTCCAAATCTCCAAAAAACTCCTTTTAGTTAAGTCTGAATGACAACAGATCTACTCACCTGAAGCAAAAACATACCACAAGGTCAGACAAAATCAGACAGCCATCCCCCTAAAATGACAGGAGTATTTGCCATCTACCACAGACAGACAGTCTCCAGGAAAATAGAAGTTTGGGTGGGATTCTTTCCTAAGGAGTACATTATGAAGGTAACATGCAATCTGACAGAAAGAAAAATACAGTGATAAAAATTCAAAATGAACACAAACAAAACAGACTAAATAAAAAAGGAAATACATTTCAGTGACCTGGGTTTATTCCAAAATAAAAACAGTTTTTAGATCTTTTAAAAGTGTTTAATGAGGGCAAACATGGAAGTCGATTTTCTCCATTAAAACGGGCTGTGTGTGTGTTGCAGTTCCACTGAATGTACCCATTCGCATAGCAGTATTTTCCTAAACAGTTTGCTG